>NC_135982.1:29322223-29354723 GCF_053455715.1 Rhinoraja longicauda | reverse complement strand
GAACTTGGATACTGCACTCCCACACCTGGCCCGACAAACCACGGCTGTGCGTAGTTTTATAAACCAGTGCTTCACCTAGACTCGCCTAATCCTGGACAAGGGAACAGGCCAAGCAGCTCCTCAGAACACGAGCACCTTCCAGTGAATGCTGCTCAATGTTGGGCGTTAATATGCCGGAAGCATTATTGCTGCTTTTGATTTTGCAATGAAAATAAATGTTGTGTTCACCTAATGTATGTCTCCAGAATAACCTGTGTACCTGTGAGGTGCGGGGGGGATGCGAGGCAAGGTTTACTGCTGACACGGTGGTTTTCTGGGGTTCAGTGAGTATAGGGCAACACGTGAGGGAAAAACAAGTTATATCATCAACAGGACCGCACGGTGGTGCAGCGGGTAGAGCTGCTGCCTCACAGCGCCAGAGACCCGGGTTCGATCCTGACCACGGGTGCTGTCTGTACGGAGTTTGCACGTTCTCTCCCTGTGACCTGCGTGGGTTTTCTCCGGGTGCTCCGGTTTCCTCCCACACTCCAAATGCATGTAAACTTGTTGACAAAGTCCCGTGCCTACGCCAACCCAGAGCAATAAAACTGAACCTGCAGAGTGTTCAACAACTGAAGCACGGTGTTGCATTTCATTCCACTCTCTTCCTCCCGTCTCCTTGAGATCATCTCCCCTCTCCCCATTTCACGGTGCTCCCTCTTCCCTCCCCTTCCCCTCTTAAGGATAGCGGAGTCAGGGGGTATGGGGAGAAGGCAGGAACGGGGTACTGATTGAGAATGATTGGCCATGATCACATTGAATGGCGGTGCTGGCTCGAAGGGCCGAATGGCCTCCTCCTGCACCTATTGTCTATTGTCTCCCCACTCACATCCCACTGCTCTTCTCACTTCTCTATCTCCCATGTTCCATACTATCTCATGGCATACAAGGAGGCCATTCGGCCCATTGAGTCTATAACGACCCATACTGCCCTGTCTACATCCCTGCTGCCCCTAGAGCTCAGATTAGGGATGTGCCATCCATGGGGAATACTGCCAGGCAGAAGGAACAAGGGACTTCTTTAACGCAACTCAAAGCCCAAGTAATCTATTGGATCTGTGCTAATTTGTCTTAGACCTAAGGAGGCATATAATTCATCTAATTTTATCTGATTACTGTAATGTCGCTGTACATTAAATTACATATACTCCCTGCACTTGGTAATAAGAGAGATGGAAACTAAACGAAATTATTGTTCACTGATGTGAAACGTCACCATTTTACCATCTGAGAGTAAATCGCATCATGAGTTCCTTTACAGGCATTTCATTTGCTACCACATCTACTGTCACTTTAACTCAGATGAAGAATAGAAATGAGCTCAAGAAATCTTCCCTAGACACAGAGTGCTGGAGTAACTCAGAGGGTCAGGCAGCATCTGTGGAGAACATGGATAGGTGACGTTTCACAGAGTGCTGGTGTAACTCAGCGGGTCAGGCAGCATCTGTGGAGAACATGGATAGGTGACGTTTCAGAGTGCTGGAGTAACTCAGCGGGTCAGGCAACATCTCTGGAGAGAAGGAGTGGGTGACGTTTCACAGAGTGCTGGAGTAACTCAGCGGGTCAGGCAGCATCTCTGGAGAGAAGGAATGGGTGACGTTTCGGGTTGAGACCCTTCTTCAGACGTCTCAACCCGAAACGTCACCCATTCCTTCTCTCCAGAGATGCTGCCCGTCCCGCTGAGTTACTCCAGTATTTTGCGTCTATCTTCGGTTTAAACCAGCATCTGCAGTTCCTTCCTGCTCTCTTCAAGTTAACACGGTTTCCAAGTGAAAGAAAGGTGTGGAGCTGAAATGTTGTACATCGGCTGGATGCTTGCATGAAGATTTTGACAATTAATTATCAGAAGCTGTTAGTAATGCAATGATCTGACTGCAAGCTTTCATGGCCTTGTGAAGCAGAAGGAAGGCTTCACTGCGAAGCACACTTTAGCTGCACATTAAGAAGCGACAAGAACAGGGTGGACACAAGAAGACATAATGGGTTGGCAGAATAGATATAAAAATGAATAGGTCACTTCTCTAACTGCTGAGGAAAAGCTATTCAAAGACTCAGTGCATGTGATGCTGTGAAGAGACTATCAGCTCTGATAATTACCACACACGGCTCTGTGTCGCAGAAACACTATGCACTCTGTCCCCACTTTGTCCTTTAATCTTCCAATTCAGTAATAGGATAATTATCTTGCAGAAAGAAAATTGCAGGGTACATTTGGGATTAATGAGTGGTGGCACTATCACACAGAGAACGCTGTAAAACTGGCAGTTCTCTTTCTGTTAAAGGTCTCTCAACTTCATGCCAAAGGTTGGAAGCTCCAGCCAGTGCATTGAGAGAGGTTGCTTCAGCATCTCTAGCCCATGAAGGCTTGGAGTCGGAATCTACTTCGAGAATACGGGATTGTTGCATTTAAATATATAAATACATTTACATTCATTGATGGAATGATGTGAATAAATGTGTAACCAGGCTCGTCAGTGACTACCAAGAATCCATTTACGCTACAATACAGAGTGTTGGAGTAACTCAGCGGGTCAGGCAGCATCTGTGGAGAACATGGATAGGTGACGTTTCACAGAGTGCTGGAGTAACTCAGCGGGTCAGGCAGCATCTGTGGAGAACATGGCTAGGTGACGTTTCACAGAGTGCTGGAGTAACTCAGCGGGTCAGGCAGCATCTCAGGAGAGAAGGAATGGGTGACGTTTCAGGTCGAGACCCTTCCTCAGACTGATGTCAGGGGGGGCGGGACAAAGGAAGGATATAGGTGGAGACAGGAAGATAGAGGGAGATCTGGGAAGGAGGAGGGGATGGGAGGGACAGAGGAACTATCTAAAGTTGGAGAAGTCGATGTTCATACCACTGGGCTGCAAACTGCCCAGGCGAAATATGAGGTGCTGTTCCTCCAATTTCCGGTGGGCCTCACTATGGCACTGGAGGAGGCCCATGACAGAAAGGTCAGACTGGGAATGGGAGGGGGAGTTGAAGTGCTCAGCCACCGGGAGATCAGTTTGGTCCTTCCTTCCCGCTGCTGTGAGGCTGCACAACCAGCACTGCTCCCAGCAGACCAGTCAACAGTAACAGCTAAGAACACACAGAAAACTGATGTTGTCAGGGGGGCGGGACAAAGGAAGGATATAGGTGGAGACAGGAAGATAGAGGGAGATCTGGGAACTGAGATGAGGAAAAACTTTTTCAGTCAGAGAGTTGTAAACCTGTGGAATTCTCTGCCTCAGAAGGCAGTGGAGGCCAATACTCTGAATGCATTTTAGAGAGAGCTAGATAGAGCTCTTAAGGATAGCGGAGTCAGGGGGTATGGGGAGAAGGCAGGAATGGGGTACTGATTGAGAATGATCTGCCATGATCACATTGAATGGCGGTGCTGGCTCGAAGGGCCGAATGGCCTCCTCCTGCACCTATTGTCTATTGACAGCTCCCGTAGTCGGGATCGAACACATGTCTCTGGCGCTGCATTCGCTATAACGCAGCAACTCTACCGTTGCGCCACCGTGCGCGCACATGCGGTTCTCCAGGGCGTTGACAGATGACCTAACAGGGGAGACTACATGGATAGCCATTTCTATAATGCTGAGTGTGGGAAACTTTAGTTTAGTTTAGAGATACAGCGCAGAAAGTGGCCCTTCGGCCCACCGAGTCTGCGCCGACCAGCGATCCCTGTACATTAGCATTATTCCACACACTAGGGCCAATTTACAGCGCATCAGGCAGCATCTCTGGAGAACATGGACAGATGACGTTGCAGTTCGAGACCTTTGGAAGGGCCTGACTTGCTGGGCTACTCCAGCTTTCTGTGTCCTTTTGTGTATTAGCCAGCATTGATAGAGAAACATTATGGTGCAGCGGGTAGAGCTGCTGCCTCACAGCGCCAGAGACCCGGGTTCAATCCTGACTCCGAGTGCTGTTTGTACGGAGTTTGTACCTTCTCCCCGTGACCTGCGTGGGTTTTCTCTGGGTGCTCCGGTTTCTGCCCACACTCCAAAGACTTACAGGGTTATAGGCAATAGACAATAGGCAGTAGACAATAGACAATAGGTGCAGGAGGAGGCCTTTCGGCCCCTCGAGCCAGCACCACCATTCAATGTGATCATGGCTGATCATTCTCAATCAGTACCCCGTTCCTGTCTTCTCCCCATACCCCCTGACTCCGCTATCCTTAAGAGCTCTATCTAGCTCTCTCTTGAATGCATTCAGAGAATTGGCCTCCACTGCCTTCTGAGGCAGAGAATTCCACAGATTCACAACTCTCTGACTGAAAAGGTTTTTCCTCATCTCAGTTCTAAATGGCCTACCCCTTATTCTTAAACTGTGGCCCCTTGTTCTGGACTCCCCAAACATAGTTATAGGCTAATTGGCTCAGTATAAATGTATATTGTCCCTAGTGCGTGTACGTTAGTGTTAGTGTGCTGGGATCACTGGTTGCTATGGACTCGGTGGGCCAAAGGGCCTGTTTCTGCACTGTATCTCTAAAACTGTGTGAAACCATTTTTATTGCCACAGTCATGACTTTCTTTTATATAATAAAATATACTTTTTTCTTCAGAATGATGTTTCAGGAGGTCATCCACAATTCCAGTTGTTTCATCAGTGTTTCTTGAAGTCAGGAGAGTTATGAGTGAGAGGAGAGTTTTGGAGGAATTATATATTCATGAAGGGGAAATGGCAACATCAACAGTTCTCCAGCACTTGCGTTTAATTCCTGCAAGCAGTTTCAATCGACCGGTTTTATTTGTTTGCTGGAAATTGCTCTTTCTCTTGCTCTTTATATTCCCAGGGTAGCCGCTGACTATTGGAAAGCTACTTTACTCCAAAGTTATGAATATCAAAGCTCTGTGGAGATTCACAGACAACAGAGAGCCTGACATTCATCTCCCGTCCTCTCTCTCTGTCTGTCTCTCCCTGTTCTCTCAGCGTAGACTTTACACACGGCCTTGCCCCCCTCAGGGAGACTCAACTGTTCTGTCATTTTCTGAGCTTTAAGCCCCTGTCCCACTTAGGCGATTGTTTAGGCGACTACGGGCGACTAGGCCGTTGCCAAACGGTCACTATGGTATTGCCTGTACGGTCGTGAGTCGTCTCCAAAGAGTCGCGGCGTTTTTCAGGACGTGGGCGCTGTCGTACGTTGTCGCCAGGTGACGTAGGTTGACGCCGGTGCTGACTTCAGTGAATTCCATTGGCGACTGCCTACGTCAACCGGTGACAGGTACCGGCGTCAAACCCCGAGGCCAAAACGACGTGAATTGTCTTCAGTTGTCCTCAGTTGTTGCCGACACGGTCGTAGCTTGTCGTAGCTTGTCGCTGGTGGACACCTCGGTTGTCATACGTTGTCGCCTGCGTGGTCGTAGGTTGTCGGAGGTGCGGTCGTAGGTGGACGTCCTAAGTCACGACGATTGGGTCGCCGGTTGTCGGTAGCTTGTCGTCGACTAGTTGGTAGATTGTTGTAGCTTCTCGTAGACATTGTTGTTGGGGTGGGGGCCAGTCTCCGGTTTCTCAGTGAACTACTACGACTATGACAGTCGCCGGCAGTGGCCTACAAAACGCCCAAGTGGTTCGGACCCTTTATGGACACAAACGACCCAGTCGCATGTAAGCTCCTGCATTGATACGCACAGCCTCACTGGTGTGAGTTGTTAACGTGCTGTGCTGCCTGACCCATTGCTACACATTCCAATCTTTAAACTGTTCTGATTCAACTCGGCCAAGGCCTAGGTGGGAAATGGTGCAATCTGTCTTGGTGGGCAACGAGGTGTCAAAGCACAGCTCTCTCTGCCAATTAACATGTGTTATTGCTGCTGCAAAGTGTCTCCACTGTCCCCTGGTGGAGCGCGAGATCAGACGTGACTGTAAAATACCTGTCTGGCCTGGGACTGAACACACTCAGCGGGTCAGGCCACATCTGCCGCCTCTCCAAACAGAGTCAACGTTTCAAATCCACAACCTGTCACCAGGACTAGCTGCAGCTGCAGGAGGAGGCCATTCAGCCCTTCGAGCCAGCACCGCCATTCAATATGATCATGGCTGATCATCCAAAATCAGTACCCCGTTCCTGCCTTCTCCCCATATCCCTTGATTCCATTAACCCCAAGAGCTAAATCTACCTCTCTCTTGAAAATATGCAGTGAATTGGCCTCCGCTGCCTTCTGTGGCAGAGAATCCCACAGGTTCACAACCCTCTGGGTGAAAATTTAGAAAATTTAGTTTAGAAATACAGCATGGAAACAGGCCATTCGGCCCATTGAGTCCGCAACGACCAACGATCCCTGCACATTAACAATATCCCACACCCACTAGGGGCAATTTACATTTGTACCATGCCAATTAACCTACAAACCTGTACGTCTTTGGAGTGTGGGAGGAAACCAATGATCTTGGAGAAAACCCACGCAGGTCACGGGGAGAACGTACAAACTCCGTACAAACTCCGTACAGACAGCGCCCGTAGTCAGGACTGAACCCGGGTCTCCGGCGCTGTGAGGCAGCAACTCAATCGTGCCGCCCCAACTAGGTACAAAATTGAAAAATTAAACACAATCTCAAAACTCTTTAACCTACATTTTTAATAAATATTAATGACTACTCTCGAAAAAGATTATGAAGATTAATAGCAATCTATCTTAATATGTTAAAGGCAGATAATTACCATTTGTGTTCTGCTGTCTAAAGTCAGTTTCGTGTTCCACTGAATAGCATTGGATATCTGCTATCAGAACAACTCCAGTTTGATTAAGAAATGTTTCAACAGTGTGACTAGCTTATACATTACTGGCACGCTATGTTAGTTGCAGAAATTAGATACTGCTTTTGATTTCGGTGTGTTTTAGACATTGGATATTGTACTTAATAACTAGCAGGGTAATTTCCCCAGAGAACACGTTTCCAGTGGATTGAAAGTATTTCACAAATAAAAATGCAATGGTATGTGCACAGAAGCACACAGGAACCCATTCAGGTTGATAAGGTTGTTGTCCCCGAATGAAATAAAGTTTAGTAATAACCTCATTTCAAAAGAGTTTTTTTTTGTTGCCTGCAGCATCTAAGACCGTTCCAAATGGCGACCAACTTTCTCACTCCCAAATACGGGACAAAGGCTGACGTCACCGCCACGCGGCCCACGTGACCTCACCCAGCCAGCGGCCACGTGCTCCCGGCACGGGCGGCCGCCATTGGTGGAGCGGGAGCACGTGGCCGCTGGCTGGGTGAGGACACGTGGGGCGCGGGGCGGTGACGTCACCCTTTGTCCCGTATTTGGGAGTGAGGAAGTTGGCAACCCTACTAATACGGGACAAGGGCAGTGTCATTCATGTGCAGATGGGGCATGTTGGGCAGGTGTGGGCAAGTTGGGCTATAGGGCCTGTTTCCACACTATGACTAGTATAGATGGGGCATGTTGGGCTGAAGGGCCTGTTTCCACACTCTATTCAAGATTCAAGATTCAAGATTCAAGATATCTTTATTTGTCATCCAAAAAACAAGTTTCTTGGACGAAATTTCGTCACCCACAGTCCAATAATAAAAGCAATAAAATAAGCAAATTACACAACCCCAACCAACGCACAAAAAAAAGAAACATCCATCACAGTGAGTCTCCTCCAGTCCCCTCCTCACTGTGATGGAAGACCAGAATGTCTTTTCCCTTCCCCTGCCGTCTTCTCCCGCGGTCCGGCTGGTGTCGTTGCCATGTTCCAGGCCTCGCCGGACGGTGAAGGGTCCGCAGCGGGCCGACCCAAGCCCCGCGATCCACTGCGGGCGAACATGCTGTCGCTGCCACTGTTGCTGCACGTCGGGGCGGTCGTGGCTCCCGACACTGAAGCCCCTGCCGAGCAGAGAAAAGTCCCGCGGCCTATTTCAGGCCGCGCCGAACGGTGAAATGTCCGCGGCGGGCCGACCCAGGCCCCACGATCCGGGGCGGGCGAACACTCTGTACCACTCTATGACTAGTATAGATGGGGCATGTTGGGCTGAAGGGCCTGTTTCCACACTCTACCACTCTATGACTAGTGTAGATGGGGCATGTTGGGTGGTGTGGGCACGTTGGGCTGAAGGGCCTGTTTCCACGCTGTATCATTCTATGACTCTAACGGTAAATTGCACTAGTATGCTCCTGTTTACTTTTCTTTTTCCTGCATTGTGAAAAATAGGGATTTAGTTTCGCTGGGATCCATCCTTGAAAGTTTAATTTCCAACCACTACATTTGGTCAAACACTGGACCATGAGCATGCGGGACTCCTGAGATGGGCAGCCAGGGTGAGATGGGCAGCCAGGGTGAGATAGGCAGCCAGGGTGATGGGATGCTTGGCCTGCTGTAATAACCAAGTGCTATTCCACTGTCTGGTGTTGGTATGGCAACTAACTAACAACCCCAGCACACGTCCTTGGAGAAAAGCCGAGGCATTCAGCACCAGAACGTTTTCATATCATAAGTTAATGAAGAGCCAGCTGGAACACCTTTCCTTACAGTCACAAAACATCTAATCAGTTCAGCAACATATTATCTCTGCTGGCAGATGTGCAATTCATCGCACATTTCCCCCTCTCTGTAGCTCCTTTCAGTGAAGGTTCGACTTGATTCCTCTGCTGAAGGTGGCTTAAGTCAACGGTGGCTAAATCCCAGACCAAGTCTGGGATGCAGCTTTATTAGTGCTCACTTTTATCAGTCCATGTGTCCTTAATCCTCTGTTATTTTTAAGCCACATTTTTACTTATTTCTAAGTCTCTGGGCAGTGCAGCATCTTTTCCAGATGGTGCCAGCTCCTCTCCTCTCCCACTCCTGACAGCACAGACTCTTGTAGCCGAGGTGTAGTCAGACAGGTACTGATCAGCAAGGTCACTGTTTAATCTGCAGCTTGTCTCAGGTTATCAGTGAGCAGGGTGGCCTCAGAATGCCTGAACCATAATTGTCACAGGATTTCCAATGCTTTGGCAGTATTTCAACATTGCAGTGAACATTGTGTACTTCCTGCGGCTTGCCTCTCTGCTGAATTTCAATTTCATTCTGATAGTATTTTCGTTTAGAGATACAGCGAGGAAACAGGCCCTTCGGCCCACCGGGTCCATGCCGACCAGCGATCCCCGCACACTAACACTATCCTACACACACTAAGGACAATTTTACATTTATACACTGACACCAAGCCATTAACCTACAAACCTGTACGTCTTTGGAGTGTGGGAGGAAACCGAAGATCTCGGAGAAAACCCACGCGGGTCACGGGGGAGAACGTACAAACTCCGTGCAGACAGCGCCCGTAGTCAGGATTGAACCCGGGTCTCTGGCGCTGTGAGGCAGCAACTCTACCGCTATCGAGTCCTGGAGTCATACAGCACGGAAAAAGGCCCTTTGGCCCAACTTGTTCATGTCAACCAACATGTCCCATCTACACTAGTCCCACCTGCCTGCGTTTGGCCCATATCTAAACCTGGCCTATCCATGCACCTGTCCAAATGTCTTTTAAATCTTGTTATAGTGCGTGCCTCACCTACTGTTCCATACACCCACCAACCTCTAGCAATGAAAATCGTTGTTTTTCAGCTGTCTTGCCTGCAAGAAATACAACAGTCACTGTCTTGGAGAAGAATCAGTCAGAGCAAAAGACTTCAGTGAGTGTCCTCAGCTCTATACAGCATGTGAACGGCCATCTGACTTCACCACTGAATCTTCGATCAACGGCCGTTGAAAGATCGATCGCCTGAGGAAATGTTGAACTACAAAGATAAGCTAGGCCAGTCTCCAGTCACTGAAACTTGCTGTGATCATGAGCATCAAGATTCCAGAACTGTTTCGGGCAAAAGTCTATTTTGCAAATGACACGTGACAATAAACAAAACTAAATAGTTTGGGAAAATTTGTCTCTTGGGAAAGTGGGATAACATAGAACTAGTGGGCAGGTGACCAATCGTCAGCCTGAACTCAGTGGGCCGAAGGGCCGATTTCCACGGTCTATCTCTAAACTAAACTAAACCATCAATCTCCGTCACAAATATATTCAAGACATTGAGTTTCTGTTGGCTAAACTGACAAGAGAATTGCAAAATTCATTACTTTCCTCTCCTTTCTGCCCAGAAAAGTTAACCCTTTATTTGAAGGCTGAAAGTGTTGGAAGGAAATGCAGGTGCTGGTTTATACCGAGGATAGACACAAAGTGCTGGAGTAACTCAGCGGGACAGGCAGCATCTCTGGAGAAAAAGGATGGGGTGATGCTTTGGGTCAGGACCCATTTTCAGTCCCGACCTGAAACGTCACCTATCCATGTTCTCCACAGATGCTGCCTGACCCGCTGAGTTACTCCAGCACTCTGTGAAATGTCACCTATCCATGTTCTCCACAGATGCTGCCTGACCCGCTGAGTTACTCCAGCACTCTGTGAAACGTCACCTATCCATGTTCTCCAGAGATGCTGCCTGACCCGCTGAGTTACTCCAACAATTTGCGTCCATTATTTGGAGATTCCATCTGATTCCAGAATTCCCCACATCCCAAAGGCGTGCAGGTTTGTAGGTTTTCCATTCCATATCTATTTATATCCCAATTATATAAGCAATTTAATTTTGTGTAATAATTTCTTGTTTGCCACCGAACCGAATGCCTTCTGAACATCTAAATACAACACAACACTTATATATTATGTTGGTTACAACCTCAGATTTGTCAAGCCTGATTTCTCTTTCATAAATCATATTGATTGTATAATTATGTATAAAGTTCCCAGCTACCATTCCAGCAATTTCCAAAGCATAGTTGTCAGGCTGACTTCTCTACGGTCCCCCGTCTCTCTCCCTCTCTCTGTGTCTACATTTACTGTCTGTTATTTGGAATACAGTGCATGCAAAACATTTTAGTCAAATTATTAAGATATATGACTTGCCATCTGGAAGCTGTCAGTAACATTTAAATCTATTATTTTTATTGCACTGCGATTTTTTTGTTGTATCCAAATACTGGTCTTCTATTCATTTGCAGAAATTGTAGGACAGCAACAAATAATTTGAGCATATTATTTGTTGTGAATTGGGTACTCAGTGAGGTGAGGGGTGTTTGAATTCGCAGAGTTAAATATTTGTGCTGCAGGCACGAATCTCCAAAAACGCCACAGCCTAGTTGACTGGCGGAATAAGATTAGAGTATTGAATGCAAGGCTTAAATACGGTGTGGAAAGAATGGATCTCAATTTATGGGACAAAGGCAGTGGTAGTGGCAAAGATCTACTGGGAATAGATCACTTCAGAAAGCCCGCACCATGGTCCTGTTAAACCGAGTGACCAGGACTATAAAGAATGCTTTCAACAAAATGTGTTATGATGGGAGAAATCTTAGAAAGTTAAGGAGCACAGCCAAAACACAAATGCAAGGTGGAAGATGAGGTGTACAAGATCTCGAGGGGAATAGATCGGGTAAATGTACAGCCCTTTACCCAGAATAGAGGAATCAAGAACCAGAGGACATAAATTTAAGGTAAGAGGGGAAATATTTAGAGTCATAGGTGATACAGTGTGGAAACAGGCTCTTCGGTCCAACTTGCCCACGCTGGCCAACATGTCCCAGCTACACTAGTCCCACCTGCCTATGCTTAGTCTATATCCCTCCAAACCTGTCCTATCCATGTACCTGTCTAACTGTTTCTTAAATGTTGGGATGGTCCCAGCTTCAACTATCTCCTCTGGCAACTCGGTCCATACACCCACCACCCTCTGTGTGAACAGGAACCTGAGGGGCAGCTTTCTCACACAGAGGGTGGTGAGCATATGGAACGAGCTGCCAGAAGAGGCAGTTGAGGCAGGTACTATAACAAATATTTAGAAGGCATTTGGAGAGGACAGGGTAGGACAGGTGTAGTGGACATGGGCCAAACGTGGGCCGTTGGGACTAGTGCAGATGGGGCACTTTGGTTGGCATGGGCAAGTTGGGCTGAAGGGCCTGTTTCTGTGCTGTGTGACTCTATGACTATAACTCTATGAGTAATGATGACCAGAGTTTGTCAAGGAAGGACTGAACACGGCTGGTGGAGTGGAACACAAACTGGAGCCAGCACGGGGAAGATGACAACGAGAAACAATGAAGGCTCTGTATCTGATTCCACACAGCAATCATCACCAGACAAAACAATTAATAATACAGGTGGTAATGAAGGAGGACAATGTAATTGCCACGATAGAGATTTGGTTGCAAAGTGACAATAGACAATAGGTGCAGGAGGAGGCCATTCGGCCCTTCGAGCCAGCACCACCATTCAATGTGATCATGGCTGATCATTCTCAATCAGTACCCCGTTCCTGCCTTCTCCCCATACCCCCTGACTCCGCTATCCTTAAGAGCTCTATCTAGCTCTCTCTTGAATGCATTCAGAGAATTAAGATTAAGATTAAGACCAAGATTAAGAATTAATCATTGCAACATACTTACTAATAAATGAGATAATGAAGGTGGTGAAACCTAAGGACAGATAGTGAAGAGCAGTCTGAAGAAGGGTCTCGACCTGGAACGTCACCCGTTCCTTCTCTCCAGAGATGCTGCCTGACCTGCTGAGTTTCTCCAGCACTTTGTGTCTATCTTAGAGAGAAACAATCATAGCTTTACAAAATATAAGGTAGAATCAGACGTAAGGAATTGCGGATGTGTGGGAAGGAACTGCAGATGCTGGTTTCTGCACAAGCCCCATCGTCCCACTCTCTGGCCTTCGTGGGGCAAGCAGGGCCTGGCTTGGCGGCTCCCCCTGTAGGCCGCGTCCCGCTGGGTTAGGTTATCATTTATTGGGCAGTGGGACAAAATGCCCTCTGGTGCTCAATGATCTCCCCCTGGAGATTCCTTTTCACTATGTACTGGATCTTTGGTTTGGCCCATGGTCTCATTACCCTGTGTGTAGGAAGGAACTGCTGGTTTAAACTGAAGACAGACACAAGATGCTGGAGTAACTCAGCGGGTCAGGCAGCATCTCCGGAGAGAAGGAAGGGGTGACGTTTCGGGTCGAGACCCTTCTTCTGCTCCAGCGTTTCGTGTTTATCTTCGGTCCCATTACCCTTGCCCAAATCTGCTCACTTTTCCACTTGCCCTTCTGTAGGGCTGGGGTTAGGGTTCTCTGGGCAGGGAGTGGCTCAGTGGCTCCCCCTGGAGTTTACAATCAGGTAGTTAAGGGGCCATCAACTGAATCATAATTGTAATATGGTTGGATTTTACAGAAAAATTGTTAGTTTAATCTGAACCTGGGTCTTGAATATGAACAAAGCAAGAAGGTAGGGACATGGATTGTGTGGATAAGGAAATAACATTAAAAGTATGACAGTGAATATGCATTAGCTAACATCTGCAGAATTAACACAAGTTTACTACAAATATATATCCCCTTAAGGCACAGAAAAAAACAATAGGAAAAGTGGTCCTGCTGTGGCTAACAAGAGAATTTAAAAATAGCACGAGATCAAAGGAAAAATACTTGTAATGTTGATGAAAAGATCACTGAGCCTGAGGAATGAGAGAATCAGAATTCAGTGAAGGAGGTCGTGAACAGTAATAAGAGAAAAATAAAGCTAAATTCAAGAAAGCTGCTAGAACGACTGCCTCACAGCGCCAGAGACCCAGATTCCATCCTGACCACGGGTGCAGTCTGTGTGGAGTTTGTACGTTCTCCCCGTGACCACATGGGTTTCCTCCGGGTGCTCCGGTTTCCACCCACATCCCAAAGATGTGCGAGTCTGTAGGTTAATTGGCTCTCTGTAATTTGGCCCCCCTAGTGTGTAGGGGATGGAGGAGGAAGTGGGATAGAACAGGTGTGTGAAGGGTAATCGCTGGTCAGCGAGGACTCAATGGGCCGAAGGGCCTGTTTCCGTGCTGTATCTCTATACTAAACTAAATAAGGTGTCAGTTATTCTGGGAGGAAGGGAGAAGAAAGCATTGTGAATAGAAACATAGAAACATAGAAACACAGAAAATAGGTGCAGGAGGAGGCCATTTGGCCCTTTGAGCCAGCACCACCATTCATTGGGATCATAAGATCTCTTAAATTCACCCAGTGAATTGGCCCCCACTGCCTTCTGTGGCAGAGAATTCCACAAATTCACAACTCTCTGGCTGAAAAGGTTTTTTCTCACCTCAGTTGTAAATGGCCTCCTCTTTATTCTCATCTCAGAGTCTTCTCATCTTTCCAGGGTCCTTTGTTGTTTATTCATAATGGAGGGGAGAGGGTGGTAGATATTAAGGAAATCAAGAGATCTCAGGTTGGCTTGGGAAAGTGGCGCTGAGTGGAAAATATCAGCCTTAATATAGAAGCAAGCAAATTTTGAAGGCATCAAACAAGAATTTGTCTGAAGAAGGGTCTTGACCCGAAACGTCACCCATTCCTTCTCTCCAGAGATGCTGCCCGTCCCGCTGAGTTACTCCAGCTTTTTGTGTCTATCTTTGGTTTAAACCAGCGTCTGCAGTTCCTTCCTATACAAGAATTTTCAATGGTTGATTGGCAGTGATGTCTTGGGAGGTTTATAAAATAGAGATTGAGAATTCATTGGGAGAGTTGTGAATATGGTCGGTAAGTTTGCAGATGGCACCAATGTTGCTGGGAGAGTGGACAGTGAAGAAAGTAATCTAAGATGGCAATGGGATCGAGATCAACTGGGGACATGGGTAGGGTTGCCAACTGTCCCGTATTAGCCGGGACATCCCGTATTTTCGGCTAAATTAGTTTGTCCCGTACGGGACCGCCCTTGTCCCGTATTAGTAGGGTTGCCAACTTCCTCACTCCCAAATACGGGACAAAGGGTGACGTCACCGCTCCGCACCCCACATGACCGCTGGCTGGGTGAGGCCACGTGGGGCATGGGGCGGTGACGTCACCCTTTGTCCCTTATTTGGGAGTGAGGAAGTTAGCAGCCCTAGACGTGGGCCAAAGAATGACAGATGGAGCTTAACCTAGACAAGTGTTGGGTTTGGTCAGTAGGTTATTGGTGAGGGCACAGATGGACATACTGGGTCAGGCAACATCTCTGGAGAAAAGGAATAGGTGACGTTTCAGGTCAGAACCCTTTTTCAACCCTTCTTCGTTCCGACCTGAAACATCGCCTATTCCTTTCCCCCAGAGATGCTGTCTGACCCGCTGAGTTACTTCAGCACTTTGTGTCTATGTTTGGTATAAACCGGAGTCTGCAGTTTGTCCCTGAACACTTGGACATCTGTCATTAAGCTGGGAAGAGTGCAGAAGAGATTGACAAGGATGTTAGTAGCACTGGAGAGCCTGAGGCATCAGGGAAGGCTGGATAAATGGACTGGTTCCCCTGGAGCAGAGGAGTCTGAGGGGTGACCTTACGACAGTGTGTAAGATCACGAGGGCCATAGATAACGGAAATGGTCACAGTTATTTCCCCAGAGTTAAAGTCATAGAGTCACACAGTATGGAAACAGGCTTTTCAGCCCAACTTGCCCACTCCAACCAACATGCCCCATCTACACTAGTCCCACCTGCCCACACCGACCAACATGCCCCATCTACACTAGTCCCACCTGCCCACACCGACCAACATGCCCCATCTACACTAGTCCCACCTGCCCACACCGACCAACATGCCCCATCTACACTAGTCCCACCTGCCCACACCGACCAACATGCCCCATCTACACTAGTCCCACCTGCCCACTCCAACCAACATGCCCCATCTACACTAGTCCCACCTGCCCACTCCAACCAACATGCCCCATCTACACTAGTCCCACCTGCCCACTCCAACCAACATGCCCCATCTACACTAGTCCCACCTGCCCACTCCAACCAACATGCCCCATCTACACTAGTCCCACCTGCCCACACCAACCAACATGCCCCATCTACACTAGTCCCACCTGCCCACACCGACCAACATGCCCCATCTACACTAGTCCCACCTGCCCACTCCAACCAACATGCCCCATCTACACTAGTCCCACCTGCCCACTCCAACCAACATGCCCCATCTACACTAGTCCCACCTGCCCACTCCAACCAACATGCCCCATCTACACTAGTCCCACCTGCCCACTCCAACCAACATGCCCCATCTACACTAGTCCCACCTGCCCACACCAACCAACATGCCCCATCTACACTAGTCCCACCTGCCCACACCGACCAACATGCCCCATCTACACTAGTCCCACCTGCCCACACCGGCCAACATGCCCCATCTACACTAGTCCCACCTACCCACACCGACCAACATGCCCCATCTACGCTAGTCCCACCTGCCCACACCGACCAACATGCCCCATCTACACTAGTCCCACCTGCCCACACCGACCAACATGCCCCATCTACACTAGTCCCACCTGCCCACACCGACCAACATGCCCCATCTACACTAGTCCCACACCGGCCACACCGGCCAACATGCCCCATCTACGCTAGTCCCACCTGCCCACACCGGCCAACATGCCCCATCTACACTAGTCCCACCTGCCCACACCGACCAACATGCCCCATCTACACTAGTCCCACCTGCCCACACCGACCAACATGCCCCATCTACACTAGTCCCACCTGCCCACACCGACCAACATGCCCCATCTACACTAGTCCCACCTGCCCACACCGACCAACATGCCCCATCTACACTAGTCCCACCTGCCCACACCGACCAACATGCCCCATCTACACTAGTCCCACCTGCCCACACCGACCAACATGCCCCATCTACACTAGTCCCACCTGCCCACACCGGCCAACATGCCCCATCTACACTAGTCCCACCTGCCCACACCGACCAACATGTCCCATCTACACTAGTCCCACCTGCCCACACCGACCAACATGCCCCATCTACACTAGTCCCACCCGCCCACACCGACCAACATGCCCCATCTACACTAGTCCCACCCGCCCACACCGACCAACATGCCCCATCTACACTAGTCCCACCCGCCCACACCGACCAACATGCCCCATCTACACTAGTCCCACCTGCCCACACCGACCAACATGCCCCATCTACACTAGTCCCACCCGCCCACTCCAACCAACATGCCCCATCTACACTAGTCCCACCCGCCCACTCCAACCAACATGCCCCATCTACACTAGTCCCACCCGCCCACTCCAACCAACATGCCCCATCTACACTAGTCCCACCTGCCCACACCGACCAACATGCCCCATCTACACTAGTCCCACCTGCCCACACCGACCAACATGCCCCATCTACACTAGTCCCACCTGCCCACACCGACCAACATGCCCCATCTACACTAGTCCCACCTGCCCACACCGACCAACATGCCCCATCTACACTAGTCCCACCTGCCCACACCGACCAACATGCCCCATCTACACTAGTCCCACCTGCCCACACCGACCAACATGCCCCATCTACACTAGTCCCACCCGCCCACACCGACCAACATGCCCCATCTACACTAGTCCCACACCGACCAACATGCCCCATCTACACTAGTCCCACCTGCCCACACCGACCAACATGCCCCATCTACACTAGTCCCACCTGCCCACACCGACCAACATGCCCCATCTACACTAGTCCCACCTGCCCACACCGACCAACATGCCCCATCTACACTAGTCCCACCTGCCCACACCGACCAACATGCCCCATCTACACTAGTCCCACCTGCCACACCGACCAACATGCCCCATCTACACTAGTCCCACCTGCCCACACTGACCAACATGCCCCATCTACACTAGTCCCACCTGCCACACCGACCAACATGCCCCATCTACACTAGTCCCACCTGCCCACACCGACCAACATGCCCCATCTACACTAGTCCCACCTGCCCACACCGACCAACATGCCCCATCTACACTAGTCCCACCTGCCCACACCGACCAACATGCCCCATCTACACTAGTCCCACCTGCCCACACCGACCAACATGCCCCATCTACACTAGTCCCACCTGCCCACACCGACCAACATGCCCCATCTACACTAGTCCCACCTGCCCACACCGACCAACATGCCCCATCTACACTAGTCCCACCTGCCCACACCGACCAACATGCCCCATCTACACTAGTCCCACCTGCCCACACCGACCAACATGCCCCATCTACACTAGTCCCACCTGCCCACACCGACCAACATGCCCCATCTACACTAGTCCCACCTGCCCACACCGACCAACATGCCCCATCTACACTAGTCCCACCTGCCCACACCGACCAACATGCCCCATCTACACTAGTCCCACCTGCCCACACCAACCAACATGCCCCATCTACACTAGTCCCACCTGCCCACACCGACCAACATGCCCCATCTACACTAGTCCCACCTGCCCACACCGACCAACATGCCCCATCTACACTAGTCCCACCTGCCCACACCGACCAACATGCCCCATCTACACTAGTCCCACCCGCCCACACCGACCAACATGCCCCATCTACACTAGTCCCACCTGCCCACACCGACCAACATGCCCCATCTACACTAGTCCCACCTGCCCACACCGACCAACATGCCCCATCTACACTAGTCCCACCTGCCCACACCGACCAACATGCCCCATCTACACTAGTCCCACCCGCCCACACCGACCAACATGCCCCATCTACACTAGTCCCACCTGCCCACACCGACCAACATGCCCCATCTACACTAGTCCCACCTGCCCACACCGACCAACATGCCCCATCTACACTAGTCCCACCTGCCCACACCGACCAACATGCCCCATCTACACTAGTCCCACCTGCCCACACCGACCAACATGCCCCATCTACACTAGTCCCACCTGCCCACACCGACCAACATGCCCCATCTACACTAGTCCCACCTGCCCACACCGACCAACATGCCCCATCTACACTAGTCCCACCTGCCCATACCGACCAACATGCCCCATCTACACTAGTCCCACCTGCCCATACCGACCAACATGCCCCATCTACACTAGTCCCACCTGCCCATACCGACCAACATGCCCCATCTACACTAGTCCCACCTGCCCATACCGACCAACATGCCCCATCTACACTAGTCCCACCTGCCCATACCGACCAACATGCCCCATCTACACTAGTCCCACCTGCCCACACCGACCAACATGCCCCATCTACACTAGTCCCACACCGGCCAACATGCCCCATCTACACTAGTCCCACCTGCCCATACCGACCAACATGCCCCATCTACACTAGTCCCACCTGCCCATACCGACCAACATGCCCCATCTACACTAGTCCCACCTGCCCACACCGACCAACATGCCCCATCTACACTAGTCCCACACCGGCCAACATGCCCCATCTACACTAGTCCCACCTGCCCATACCGACCAACATGCACCATCTACACTAGTCCCACCTGCCCACACCGACCAACATGCCCCATCTACACTAGTCCCACACCGACCAACATGCCCCATCTACACTAGTCCCACCTGCCCATACCGACCAACATGCCCCATCTACACTAGTCCCACCTGCCTGTGTTTGGTCCATATCCCTCCAAACCTATCCTATCCATGTACCCATCTAACTGTTTGTTAAACGGCACGGTGGCGCAGCGGTAGAGTTGCTGCCTTACAGCGAATGCAGCGCCGGAGACTCAGGTTCGATCCTGACTACGGGCGCCGTCTGTACGGAGTTTGTACGTTCTCCCCGTGACCTGCGTGGGTTTTCTCCGAGATCTTCGGTTTCCTCCCACACTCCACAGGTATGTAGGTTAATTGACTGGGTAAATGTAAAAATTGTCCCTAGTGTGTGCAGGATAGTGTTAGTGTGCGGGGATCGCTGGGCGGCACGGACTCGGTGGGCCGAAGGGCCTGTTTCCGCGCTGTATCTCTAAATCTAAAAAATCTAAATCTAAAAAAAAAAATCTAATGATAGTCCCTACCTCAACTACCTCCTCCGGCAACTCGATCCATACACCCACCACCCTTTGTGTGAAATAGTTACCCCTGAGATTGGTGAGTTTACAACTAGAAGGTGCCTGGGGAAAGGTGCATCTACTTCACACACAGGGGCTTGGCTTCATAACAATATCCCTGAAGAATAGTCAAGGACAGGACATGTTTCTTGAGCCAATTGTGGCAACTTGGGAAATCAAGGATAGTATTAAAACAAAAGATGAAGCATACAGATTAGCCAGAAAAAGTAGCATACCAGAGGACTGGGAGAAATTCAGAGTCCAGCAGAGGAGGACAAAGGGCTTAATTAGGAAAGGGAAAATAGACTATGAGGGAAAACTGGCAAGGAACATAAAAACAGACTGCAAAAGCTTTTATAGATATGTCAAGAGAAAAAGATTAGTTAAGGCAAATGTAGGTCCCTTGCAGTCGGAAACAGGTGAATTGATCATAGGGAACAAGGAGATGGCAGACCAATTGAACAAATACTTTGGTTCTGTCTTCACTAAGGAAGACATAAACCGTCTGCCGGAAATAGCGGGGGACCGGGGGTCTAATGAGATGGAGGAACTGAGGGAAATCCAGGTTAGTCGGGAAGTGGTGTTAGGTAAATTAAATGGATTAAAGGCAGATAAATCCCCAGGGCCAGATAGGCTGCATCCCAGAGTGCTTAAGGAAGTAGCATCAGAAATAGTGGATGCATTAGTGATAATTTTTCAAAACTCTTTAGATTCTGGAGTAGTTCCTGAGGACTGGAGGGTAGCTAATGTAACCCCACTTTTTAAAAAGGGAGGGAGAGAGAAAACAGGGAATTATAGACCAGTTAGCCTAACATCGGTAGTGGGGAAAATGCTAGAGTCAGTTATTAAAGATGTGATAGCATTACATTTGGAAAGTGGTGAAATCATCGGACAAAGTCAGCATGGATTTACCAAAGGCAAATCATGTCTGACGAATCTTATAGAATTTTTCGAGGATGTAACTAGTAGAGTGGATAAGGGAGAACCAGTCGATGTGTTATATCTGGACTTTCAGAAGGCCTTCGACAAGGTCCCACATAGGACATTGGTGTACAAACTTAAAGCACACGGTATTGAGGGTTCAGTTTTGAGGTGGATAGAAAATTGGTTGGCGGACAGGAAGCAAAGAGTAGGAATAAACGGGTCCTTTTTGGAATGGCAGGCAGTGACTAGTGGGGTACCGCAAGGCTCAGTGCTGGGACCCCAGTTATTTACAGTGTATATTAATGATTTGGACAAGGGAATTGAATGCAACATCTCTAAGTTTGCGGATGACACGAAGCTGGGTGGCAGTGTTAGCTGCGAGGAGGATGCTAGGAGGCTGCAGAGTGACTTGGATAGATTAGGCGAGTGGGCAAATGCATGGCAGATGCAATATAATGTGGATAAATGTGAGGTTATCTACTTTGGCGGCAAGAACAGGAAAGCAGAGTATTACCTGAATGGTGACCGATTGGGAGAAGGGGAGATGCAACGTGACCTGGGTGTCATGGTGCACCAGTCATTGAAAGCAAGCATGCAGGTGCAGCAGGCAGTGAAGAAAGCGAATGGTATGTTGGCATTCATAGCAAGAGGATTTGAGTTTAGGAGCAGGGAGGTTCTGCTGCAGTTGTACAGGGCCTTGGTGAGACCGCACCTGGTGTATTGTGTGCAGTTTTGGTCTCCTAACCTGAGGAAAGACGTTCTTGCCTTAGAGGGAGTACAGAGAAGGTTCACCAGATTAATCCCTGGGATGGCGGGACTTGCATATGAGGAAAGACTGGATAGACTGTGCTTGTACTCGCTGGAATTTAGAAGACTGAGGGGGGATCTTATAGAAACATATAAAATTCTTAAGGGGTTGGAGAGGCTAGATGCGGGAAGATTGTTCCCGATGTTGGGGGAGTCCAGAACCAGGGGTCACAGCTTAAGGATAAGGGGGAAGTCTTTTAGGACCGAGATGAGAAAACATTTCTTCACACAGAGAGTGGTGAGTCTGTGGAATTCTCTGCCACAGAAGGTAGTTGAGGCCAGTTCATTGGCTATATTTAAGAGGGAGTTAGATGTGGCCCTTTTTGCTAAAGGGATCAGGGGGTATGGAGAGAAGGCAGGTACAGGCTACTGATCTGGATGATCAGCCATGATCATATTGAATGGCGGTGCAGGCTCGAAGGGCCGAATGGCCTACTCCTGCACCTATTTTCTATGTTTCTATGTTTCTAACTTCACGGACTCTTCAGCTGACCCATTGGCAACTTGGTCCTGCCTGGAGACCTGGTGAAGATTTACCACCGCTGAACGTTTGCAATCTGGCCCCTAAATTCCAACCAACTGAATTTTATTCAATTTTGCATCTTTTATGCATTGAGTTGATTAGATTAAATTCTGTTGGCCTAGAGGTTGCGAATGGGCTGCTCTGAGCAAAGTTGCCACGCTAATGAACAAGCGATAAATCAGGAATACAAGACCAACCAGAGAGAGATTCTGTACAAGGCTACAGAACATTTTGCTGTGAGCTAATTTTATACGTCAGGACTTGATCAAATACTGACAGAAAATAATGAACTAACAACATTTCCTATGTGGATTTGAGTTTGATTCTGAGCACAGGACAGAATGAAGGAAACTTGTCATGCCACAAATCTGGGTGTCGGTTCATCCAAACATAGCTCTCTCTCTCTCTCTCTCTCTCTCTCTCTCTCTCTCTCTCTCTCTCTCTCTCTCTCTCTCTCTCTCTCTCTCTCTCTCTCTCTCTCTCTCTCTCTCTCTTGAATAACTTTTATTAGCCAAGTATGTACACATACAAGGAATGTGCCTTGGTGCTCCGCTCGCAAGTAACAACACGACATACAGTAAACAATTAAGAATAATACATTATAATTTAAACATGTGAAGAATGAAATAAAATACCAGAGCAAAAGGAGGCTACAGACTTTGGTTGTTGAGTAGAGCTACTGCTCGTGGTAACAAGCTGTTTTTATGTCTGGCTGTGGCTGCTTTGACAGTCCGGAATCGCCTTCCAGAGGGAAGTGCTTCAAAGAGTTTGTGGGCAGGGTGAGAGGCGTCAGAGATGATCTTGCCCGCTCGCTTCCTGGCCCTTGCAGTGTACAGTTCGTCAATGGGGGGGAAGGTTGCAGCCAACAACCTTCTCAGCTGTGCGAATGATCCGTTGCAGCCTCCGGATGTCGTGCTTGGTGGCTGAGCCAAACCAGACCATGATGGACAAGGTGAGGACAGACTCAATGATACCAGTATAGAATTGGACCGTCATTGCCTGTGGCCGATTGTGTTTCCTCAGTTGCCGCAGGAAGTACATCCTCTGTTGGGCCTTTTTGACTGTGGAGTCGATGGTGGCCCCCCATTTAAGGTCCATGGAGATGATGGTTCCAAGGAACTTAAATGACTCCACAGATGTGACTATAGTGTTGTTGATGGTGAGTGGGGGGAGGGGAGGGGTAGCTCTCCTAAAGTCTACAATCAGTTCCACTGTCTTGAGAGCATTGAGCTCCAGGTTGCTGCGATGGCACCAGGACGCCAGCTGTGTCACTTCCCATCTGTAGGCAGATTCCTCCACATCCTGGATCAGTCCAATCAGGGTTGTGTCATCCGCAAACTTGAGGAGCTTGACAGAGGAGTGTGGAGGTGCAGTCGTTGGTGTAGAGAGAGTAAAGGAGAGGGGAGAGTACACAGCCTTGCGGTGTTCCTATGCTGAGGGTCTGCGGGTCCGAGATGTGCTTTCCCAGCCTCACATGCTGCTTCCTGTCCGTCAGGAAGTTGATGATCCACTGACAGAGGGATCAAGCACAGTCAGCTGGGAGAGTTTGGAGTGTAGTAGCTCTGGCACAATGGTGTTGAATGTGGAGCTAAAGTCCACAAACAGAATCCTTGCATAGGTCCCCTGGTGGTCTAGGTGCTGGAGGATGAAGTGCAGGCCTAGGTTGACTGCATCACCCACTGATCTATTGGCATGGTATGCAAACTGCAGGGGGTCCAGCAGGGGGTTTGTGATGTTTTTCAGGTGGGCCAGTACGTCTTTCATCCCCAACTCTGCCACACGTTCTTCACCTGTAGCTCTGTTATCAAGATGTGGGGGAACTTAGAATCTATGTATATTCGTTAAATCCAAGACTCCTTGGTAAGATCCCAGGAATGAGTGGGCTAACAAATGATGAGCGTTTGTGGGCACTGGGCCTGTACTCGCTGGAGTTTAGAAAGATGAGGGGGGACTTCATTGAAACTTACAGAATAGTGAGCGGCCTGGATAGAGTGGATGTGGAGAGGATGTTTCCACAAGTGGGAGAGGCCACAGCCTCAGGATAAAAGGACGTTCCTTTAGAAGAGAGATGAGGAGGAATTTTGTCAGTCAGAGAGTGGTGAATCTGTGGGATTCTTTGCCACTGATGTTGGTGGAGGCCAAGTCAGTGGATATATTTAAGGCAGAGATAGATAGATTCTTGATTAGCACAGGTGTCAGGGGTTATGGGGAGAAGGCAGGAGAATGGGGTTAGGAGGGAGAGATAGATCAGCCATGATTGAATGGCGAAGGAGAATCGATGGGCCGAATGGCCTAATCCTGCTCCTGTCACTTATGAATTTATGTGTGGCACACAGTCTGGCACACAATTGGCAGGTGAAGGTGAAGGGTCTTGACCCGAGGTGTGGTTTGTCCATCTTCCTCCACAGATGCTGCCTGACCCACTGAGTTCTTCCATCAGTTATTTTTTTTTGCTCCAGATTCCTACACCTGCCTGTTGTAGGATTGGCAGACCCATGTTTCAACAAGATTCTAGGGCTGCACTTTTTGGAGGCGAGAAGCAGAGAAAATAATTCTATTTTGACAATTATTTTAATTATATTTAATGCTTTCAATAATTTCAAAGTGCTTTCGGTGTTTAAATTGTATTTTTAATTTTAATTTTTCTGAAATGATATTTTACATGTTTAATTATTAACATCATTTTACTGTGCTTTAAAAAAAAATATTTGTCTTCTATCGAAGCTTCCCTGGACCTTTGGAGAGCAAGGTTTCACCACTCAATCTACCTGACATCTGGTCTTTAGCTTAGAGATACAGCGTGGAAACAGGCCCTTCGGCCCACCGAGTCTGTACCGACCAGCGATCCCCGTACACTAGCACCATCCTACACACACCAGGGACACTTCACCATTTTACAGAAGCCAATTAACATACAAACCCGCACGTCTTTGGAGTGTGGGAGGGAATCCAGGTACCCCATTGTAACAACTGGAATTGTGAATGACCTCCTGAAATATTATTCAGGAAGAAGTATATTTTATTATGTAAAACAAAGTAAGGACTTAGTCGCAATCAAAATAGTTTCACACGGTTTTAGAGATACAGCGCAGATCCTTCGGCCCACCGAGTCCATGCCCACACCATACACTAACACTATCGTATACACACTAGGGACAATTTACAATTATACCAAGCCAATTAGCCTATAAACCTGTACGTCTTTGGAGTCTGGGTGGAAACCGGAGCACCCGGAGAAAACCCACGCACATCACGGGGAGATCGTACAAACTCCGTACTGACAGCACCCGTAGTCAGGATTGAACCTGGATCTCTGGCGTAAGGCCGCAACTCTATCGCTGCGCCACCGTGCCGCCACAGTTGATAAGTGCTCCAGTAACTACCAAGTCCGTTCCTGTCTGCCTTTCATTATTCCCACAACAACAAACTATTCCCTCACAAGAATCACAATGAATCACAATTATAGCTTACTTGTGCAGGAAAAAAACTGCAGATGCTGGTTTAAATCGAAGGTAGACACAAAATGCTGGAGTAACTCAGCGCGTCAGGCAGCATCTTGGGAGAGAAGGAAAGCATGACATTTCGGGCCGAGACCAGTCTAAAGAAGGGTCTCGACCCGAAACATCACGCTTTCCTTCTTTCCCTTTATTAAAGCTTCCTTGCTGGCCTACGTGTAGTGTCAGAATAGAGAGTCTTCGAGTCGTAGAGTAATCGAGTGTGGAAACAGGCCCTTCAGCTCAACTTGCCCACACCGGCCAACAATGTCCCAAATACACTAGTCCCACCTGCCTGCGTTTGGTCCATATCCATCCAAACCTGTCCTATCCATGTGTCTGACTAACTGTTTCTTAAATGTTGGGTTAGTCCCTGCCTGAACTATCTCCTGTGGCGGCTTGTCCCATACACCCACCACCCATTGTGTGAAAATCAGAACTCTTTCATGAGACCAACCCAGGTCTTGCAAAATATTGGTTTCTGTCAACGTGTAATTCATCTTTAATGAACTGCCTCATCCTGCTCCGAGCGGCTTGCTGTGGCTGAGAGAGTAGTATGAAACTTGTGAAGGGATTAAGCTGGTTTAACATGGTATGAGGTTTCAATCAATGAAAGCAAGATGTTGAACAGATGTGTCACGGTCCTGTCAGAATCCTTGCTGTCGAGCAATGAGGAACTGCTCAGTGCATTACAGCACTCCTGAAACGTCGTGTATTTATGATTGGATTGTGGCATGAGTAATTGAAGGGACTTAGTTTAGTTTGGTTTAGAGATACAGCACAAAAACAGGCCCTTTGGCCCACCAAGTCCGCCCCAACCAGAGATCCCCGTACACTAGTACTATCCCACACACTAGGGACAATTCTCAATCTTTACCGAAGCCAATTAACCTACAAACCTGAACGTCTTTGGATGAGGGAGGAAACCGGAGCATCCAGGGAAAACTCCGTACAGACAGCACCCGTGGTCAGGATCGAACCCGGGTCTCTGGCGCTGCAAGGCAGCAACTCTACCGCTGCATCTGCATGCTGTTTATAACAACACAGAAGAGGACATAGGTTTAAGGTGAAGGGGGAAAGATTTAATAGGAACTGAGGTAACTTTTTCATACAAAAGGTGGTGGGTGTATGGAACGAGCTGCTGGAGGAGGTAGTTGAGGCAGGGATTATCGCAGCGTTTAAGAAACATTTAGATAGGTGCATAGATTGGACAGGTTTAGAGGGATATGGGCCAGGCGCAGGCAGGTGGGATGAGTGTAGATGGGGCATGTTGGCTGGTGTGGGCAAGTTGGGCCGGAGGGCATGTTTCCACGCTGCGTGACTATGAGTCTATATATTTAATTGCCTTGTGGACTGACAAAAAGGCAATGAAGTTTTTACTTGCAGGATTATAACAGAAATATAAACATCATACCCATCGATAACATATAATGGGGTAGCTTTTACCCAACAACATCAGACTCATGAACACTGCACAACACTCATTGTGAACTTCAGTGTTAAGTACTTACTAGGGTTGCCAACTGTCCCATATTAGCCGGGACATCCCGTATTTTGGGCTAAATTGGTTTGTCCCGTACGGGACTGCCCTTGTCCCGTATTAGTAGGGTTGCCAACTTCCTCACTCCCAAATAAGGGACAAAGGGTGACGTCACCGCCCCGCGCCCCACGTGACCTCACCCAGCCAGCGGCCACGTGCTCCCGCTCCACCAACGGCGGCCGCCCGGGCCGGGAGCACGTGGCCGCTGGCTGGGTGAGGAAGTTGGTAACCCTAGTACTTACTGTAATTAGTATGGGTGTCAGGGGTTCTGGAGAGAAGGAAGGAGAATGGGGTTGAGAGGGAAAGGTAGACCAGCCATGATTGAATGGTGGAGTAGACTCGATGGGCCGAATGGCCTAAATCTGCTCCTAGGATTTATGAACTTATGAAGTTCTGACCCCTTTATCAGAACAAACAAGTTGGAGCAAAGTTTTCTCACATGTTCTTTCGCTTAGCTTCATAAAGCAGTGATATTGTAAACTTGAACAGTCTAGATAGAACATTATCCAACAATGTCTAACTTGTATGTACCAGGCCTGACCCTCCTTGTTCGTCATCTCCTATGTACTACAAGCCCAGAGAGACCAGTCAGTTTGTCTTCATCAAGTTGTCCTTGTTGTAAATCCGATGACCTCCGTGCTGACTGTGCAAACTCCATCTATATTGCCGAGCTGGCTCTTGTCCGAACTCAGCGCCTCCTCTCTCTCTCTCTCTTTCTCTCTCTCTGGGGTGCTATTTCTAAGACTATCTCTCTTTCCCTGTAGTTCCCACGGGCTGTCAATGGACCACTCAGGGACTAACACACTTCATCTTTGATTTCACTTGTCCAATTACAGGAAAGGTCATTTAATTATCTCTGGAGAAAAGGTTGAAGAATCCTGATTCAGTCAAATTCCAGCCCCTGCAACTCTTTCAATGGGCTATGAATGTCACAAATACAAAACCTCCTTTGCTGTTGAAAGCTCTCGACTATTGTCAGAATAATAAGCGGATTGATTGGACTAATACCTGAACCATTGGGCTTTTTAATCTTCTGAAGGATTGGTATTTAAGTATTGTTCTGCCCTCTATTCTACCCTTGATATCCTCATTCTCAGGCTGAGTGAAGACATAACCATTATTTTCCACGCTTATTGGAAATTTAAATCAATAATTTGGCCCCAGGAGGTCTGACATATAACTGTAAAAGATAGACACAAAGTGCTGGAGGTTGGCAGGGCGGCACGGTGGCGCAGCGGGTAGAGCTGCTGCCTCACAGCGCCAGGGACCCGGGTTCAATCCTGACTAAGGGTGCTGTCTGTACGGAGTTTGCAAGTTCTCCCTGTGACCTGCATGGGTTTTCTCCGGGTGCTCCGGTTTCCTCCCACATTCCAAAGACGTGCAGGTTTATAGGTTCACTGGCTTTGGTAAAATTGTAAATTGTCCCTGTGTGATAATGCCAGTGTACGGCACAGACTTGATGGGCCGAAGGGCCTGTTTCCACGCTGTATCTCTAAACTAAACTAAACTGTTATTTTCCACACATATTGGAAATCGTAACCGATAATTTGGCCGCAGTGTAATTACAGATTACTTGAGACTTCAGAAGGGTGCGATGTATTAGAAATGCCACAAAAGGCAGTGGAGGCCAATTCTCTGGATGCATTCAAGAGAGAGCTAGATAAAGCTCTTAAGGATAGCAGAGTCAGGGGGTACGGGGAGAAGGCAGGAAAGGGGAATGATCAGCCATGATCACATTGAATGGCGGTGCTGGTTTGAAGGGCCGAATGGCCTACTCTCCTGCACCTATTGTTTATTGTCTATTGTCTATTGTCTATGACATGGAGACAGGAATGCACAATATGCAGAAAAGTGAAGTTTAACACATAGTATCTGGATTGGGCATAAACTCCTCCAATATTCCTTTATATTACATCCATTCCGATTGGAAACTATCATGAGAGGAATAGATCGGGTCGAGGCACAGAGTCTCTTGTCCGGAGTAGGTGAATCAAGGACCAGAGGACATAGGTTTATGGTGAAGGGGAAAAGATTTAATAGGAATCTGAGGGGTAACTTTTTCATACCAAGAGTGGTGGGTTTATGGAACGAGCTGCCGAAGGAGGTAGTTGAGGGATTATCCTAACTTTTAAGAAACAGTTATACAAGTACATGGATAAGACAGTTTTGGAAGGATATGGACCAAACGTGGGCAGATGGGATTAGTGTAGCTGGGACATGCTGGCTGAAACATAGAAACATAGAAAATAGATGCAGGAGGAGGCCATTTGGCCCTTCGAGCCAGCACCGCCATTCATTGCGATCATGGCTGATCATCCACAATCAGTAACCCGTGCCTGCCTTCTCCCCATATCCCTAGAGTTCTATCTAACTCTCTTTTAAATTCATCCAGTGAATTGGCCTCCATTGCCTTCTGTGGCAGAGAATTCCACAAATTCACAACTCTCTGGGTGAAAAAGTTTTTTCTCACCTCAGTTTTAAATGGCCTCCCCTTTATTCTTAGACTGTGTGGCCCCTGGTTCTGGACTCCCCCAACATTGCGAACATTTTCTCTGCGTCTAGCTTGTCCAGTCGTTTTATAATTTTATACGTTTCTATAAGACGCCCTCTCATCCTTCTAAACTCCAGTGAGGCTGGTGTGGGTACGTTGGGCCGAGGGGGCCTGTTTCCACACGGTGTCACTCTATGACTCTACATGTTCCTGAATGTAAAGTATTGTGATCACAAGTGATTCCAGGCCTGATGTACTGAGCCAGTGCCTGCTGAGCCAGCATCTGCAGGGCTCAGTCCCTGTATGTAGATCCAGTGGCCACACAGCCCCGAAGATGAGCTGAAACTTTGCTGAACCGCGTAGACGGAATCAGTACAATGATAATATTCCATCTGGGAATCGAGCTTTGTCAGACTACACATCTGTTCCTAATGTAAACGCATTATCCAATCAGCAAGATATTACCCCCGTAGCAATTTGGAATAACACAGCCAGCTTCCCAGTATCTGCTCTCGCGCGCTCCTTAAAACAGCACCGTTCAGGCAAGAACGTCTTCAATTCACGTTTCATTAGGAAAGGGAAGGCAATCCTGCTGCTACATTGGTGCATTTTTAATGCAAACCTGCTCGCAAACAAACAAGAACGGCATGCCAAGCTCTTCCTCGGGAAGGCAGCGTCGTTTAATATACAGCAAGCTTTTACTGAGGAAATGGACTAGTAGTTCACAACATGGTCACGGTTTCTTGCATTAAGACAGTAATTCACTGGCTGTAAAGCACTCTTCAGATGCCTTCAGATGGCCCATGGGATGCTGCATAAATGAACCGGTCCTTTACCTGATAAGAACACAGAGTGGAGGTTCATAAGTCCCTGAGTGATAAGAGCAGAATCAGGTCATTCGGCCCATCAAGTCTACACCGCCATTCAATCACAGCTGATCTATCTTTCCCTCTCAACCCCATTCTCCTGCCTTCTCCCCATAACCCCCTAACCCACACTAATCCTGAATCTGTAAATCTTTGCCTTAAAAATATCCACTGACTTGGCCTCCACAGCCGTCTGTGGCAATGAATTCCATAGATTCACCACCCTCTGACTAAAGAAGTTCCTCCTCACCTCCTTCCTGAAGATACGTCCTTTAATTCTGAGACTGTGGCCTCTGGTCCTAGACTCTCCCACAAGTGGAAACATCCTCTCCACGTCCACCCTATCCAGGCCTTTCACTGGATGTTGATGATGTGTTGTGATCACCCACACCATCTGCAGTAGTTCCATTTCTCACCTGATCTTTAGGTGCCGTGATATAGTGCAGATGATATATGCACCGGATGGCTTCAATGTTTTTTTTCCTTATTAAAGTCATAGAGTGATACAGTGTGGAAACAGGCCCTTCAGCCCAACTTGCCCACACCGGCCAACATGTCCCAGCTGCACTAGTCCCACCTGCCAGCGTTTGGCCCAAATCCCTCTAAACCTATCCTGTCCATGTACCTGTCTAGTTGCTTCTTAAATGTCGTGATAGTAAGTGCCTCAACTACCTCCTCTGGCAGCTCGTTCCATGCACCCACCACTCTTTGTGAGAGAAGGTTACACTTCGGGTTGTTATTAAATCTTCCCCCCCCCCACCTTAAACCTATGTCCTCTGGTTTGCTTATTCTTAGTTACTGCCCCCAAGTTGATATGACATTTTATCCGATCCTTGGGACATCCCCAAGCAATTCACAAGATTTTAATTGCCGTTGCTCAGGGCAACCCACTCCCACACCAAGCATCTCCATGGCCGCAGGTGCCAATGGGATGGGACGGTGTCCAGGATTCCAGGGGGGTGTCGTGCGCTGCTCCTGAACAGTCAGTCAAACCATGGTTTATTCCTTCATCTGAAAGGCCTGCCACGGTGGTGCAGCGGGTAGAGCTGCTGCCTCACAGCACCAGAGACCCAGGTTCCATCCTGACTACGGGTGCTGTCTGTACAGAGTTTGTACGTTCTCCCCGTGACCACGTGGGTTTTCTCCGGGTGCTCCGGTTTCCTCCCACACTCCAAAGACGTACAGGTTTGTAGATTCATTGGCTTTGGTAGAATTGTAAAGTCCCAGGACTCGCTGGCCGAGTGTGTGTAGGATCGCCTTCGAGTCAACCCAATTATGCTCCATGCTCTTGCCTTGTGTTCTCCCCTAGGTCGCCAACACTCCCACACGTCTTGTAACCGCCCTGCTGGAGCTCTGATGGGATAGTACGTTTGGCAACAAGCGGCCCATATCTCAGAGAAGCCCAACATGGTGGGCGGCATGATGGTGCAGCGGTAGAGTTGCTGCCTCACAGCGCCAGAGACCCAGGTTCAATCCTAACTATGGCTGCTGTCTGTACCAGGTTTGTACGTGACACGCCTGAGTTTTGTCCAGGAGCTCCGGTTTCCTCCCACACTCCAAAGACGTACAGGTTTGTAGGTTAATTGGCTTTGGTAAAAAATTGTAAACTGGCCCTAGAGTGTAGGATAGTGTTAGAGTATGGGGTGACCGCTGGTTGGCGTGGACTCAGTGGGCTGAAGGGCCTGTTTCCACACTGTGTCTCTAAAGTCTAAAGTGAAGTCTAAAGAAGGAGACTGTAATTTACACATTTATCTCCATTGAATCCAATGAAGAATCAACCATTTTGATCTGAACGATCAGGCCCCATGCTCCCAATACTTGGGACCCATGGAAACTCGTTTCAAAGTCATCTTGTTGAGTCTCATTGTCTGTAACCTGTTTTCACCTAGCCCACAGCTAACAGTGGCCTGTTTCCTTTATCATCGTTACTTTTTTGCACATCTTTCATTCATTTGTTCTAT
>NC_135982.1:29169723-29317223 GCF_053455715.1 Rhinoraja longicauda | reverse complement strand
TTTCCCAGTTTACCTCTTGGTTGCATTGCTTTTAGCTGATATCCATTTTATTTTTCTTCCCAAAAAACTGCAAGCACCCCCTCCCCACGCATTTGTCACCACTTCATATTGCCTGTGGCAATCAGTTTACAGCCTTGACAACTCTTAATCACTGGTCTCCAGCCCACTGACAGGTATACAGCAGGGGACTCTGCAGCACTTAATTGCTGCAATGGCAACTCAATGGGAGAGGAAGATAGACACAAATTGCTGGAGTAACTCAGCGGGTCAGACAGCATCTCTGGAGAGAAGGAATGGGTGACGTTTCAGGTCGAGAAGGGGGTTGAGAGACGCTGCCTTCCCCGCTGAGTTACTCCAGCATTTTGTGTCTATCTTCGGTTTAAACCAGCATCTGCAGTTCCTTCCTGCACAATGGGAAAGGAAGATGGGTTTGCATTGTATATCCTGAAGGAACAAGCTTCCATTGCAAGGCAGAGACTCGCTGATGAAAGGTGCTCCATGGAGCTGCTGCGATAAGCATGGGAAGACATGTTCCCCGCTGAATGCTTGCCGCATTGTAATCACCAAGCATCCTCGTGCAGCGCGGAGAGAAGAATGAATAGTCCCTGAGGTGCAGCATGCGGCTGGTAAAAGCCGACAAATCCTACACTCCTGGCAGCATTGTTTGACTGTGCCCTTGTGTCAACTGTTGTAAGTGCCCAGTGTTCAGAGAGACAAAGCTGCTCATTCACCTGCATCTGAGTCAGCTCTGCTCTGCTGGGAAGGCACTTGTTGTTTGGGTAACCAGGAGAGTAGCTCGCAGTCTGGGCGTGACTGAGCGGGGGGGGGGAGGGGAGGGGGTGACCGATGTGTGTTGCACTGTTCTTGAGAAACCCATGATGGGAGTTGGGGCAGGGAGGACCTCACTTGGGAAGAGTCGAAGGAAAGGATATGGATGGGCGCTCCCCGACCTACGCTTGCCGACCCTTGCCGAAGGCAGGCGCTGCCTCAGATAGAAACAGAAGTGCTACTTTGCACGTGTAGATTTACTATTCATACTGTGTGGTACCAGTGGGTGACCACGAGGGAGCTCCGCGTGGAGACCACAGGGACAGCTCCGTCGTGGAGACCACAGGGACAGCTCCATCGTGACCACAGGGACAGCTCCATCGTGGAAGCTCCAACATGGAGACCACAGGGACAGCTCCATCATGGAAGCTCCAACATGGAGACCACAGGGACAGCTCCGTCGTGGAGACCTCAAGGACAGCTCCGTCGTGGAAGCTCCGTCATGGAGACCACAGGGACAACTCCATCATGGAGACCACAGGGACAACTCCATCATGGAGACCACAGGGACAGCTCCGTCGTGGAGACCACAGGGACAGCTCCGTCGTGGAGACCACGGGGGAGGGGAGAGCTCTTCAAGTTCACATTTCATCAGGCAACTGAACGGTCCTTCCACAACCAGAGAGCAGTGCTGAACTACTGCCTACCTCATTGGTTACCCTCAGACTATCCTTGCTTGGACTTTGTTGGCTTTACCTTACCCTAAACGTTATTCCCTTTATCATGTATCTGTAAACTGTAAACGGCTCGATTGTAATCATGTATAGTCGTTCTGCTGACTGGTTAGCGTGCAGCGAAAGCTTTTCGCTGTACCTCGGTACAAGTGACAATAAACTAAACTGTACTGATGCTGGATTCCGAGTCTGACCGCACTCTGGGTGGTCCCTGCCATGTAGCTATGGGCATTGCCTCGAGAGCTGGGTGGTCTCTGCCCTGTAGCTGTGGGCATTGCCTCGGGAGGTGGGTGGTCTCTGCCCTGTAGCTGTGGGCATTGCCTCGGGAGGTGGGTGGTCTCTGCCCTGTAGCTGTGGGCATTGCCTCGGGAGGTGGGTGGTCTCTGCCCTGTAGCTGTGGGCATTGCCTCGGGAGGTGGGTGGTCTCTGCCATGTAGCTGTGGGCATTGCCTCGGGAGGTGGGTGGGCCAGTTTTAAATGCCCGCTACATGGAGTAGCTGCAAAATATTGTAGACGGAGCTAATTCAGAGATCTTCGTGGAAGGATAGGCAAGTCAGAACATCACAAATGGGATTTTAAAAAAAGCAAGATGAGTGTGGCTTTTGTAGAGATAGCACAGACTGACTGTGTTTGACAAAAAGCATTTGAAATGTATTGTTTAATAAATATGTCACACTCCCCTGTAGAAGGAATTACAGACAAAGGAAAGGAGGATGAAAGGGATGGATTTACACTTAAATAACCAGAGGCTGAGATAACATCTTACTTTTGGTTCCTTGGTAACAGTTTAGTTATGCAGTCATGCAAACTAATGGACAGATTTGTTTTATTTACTGTACAATCCTGAGAAACTTGAGCACTCATGAAACACACATACAATAGGTGCAGGAGGAGGCCAGTCGGCCCATCGAGCCAGCACCGCCATTCATCGTGATCATGGCTGATCGTTCACAATCAGTAACCCGTGCTGCCTTCTCCCCATATCCCTTGACTCCGTTAACCCCAAGAGCTAAATCTAACTCTCTCTTGAAAACATGCAGTGAATTGGCCTCCACTGCCTTCTGTGGCAGAGAATCCTACAGATTCACAACTCTCTGGGTGAAAATTTGGAAAATGTAGTTTAGAGATACAGCGTGGAAACAGGCCATTCGGCCCATTGAGTCCGCACCAACCAACGATCCCCGCACATTAACAATATCCCACACACATTAGGGACAATTTACATTTATACCCAGCCAATTAACCTACAAACCTGCATGTCTTTAGAGTGTGGGAGGAAACCGACGATCTTGGAGAAAACCCACGCAGGTCACGGGGAGAACGTACAAACTCCGTACAGACAGCACCCGTAGTCAGGATGGAACTCGGGTCTCGGGCGCTGCAAACGCTGTGAGGCAACAACTCTGATCGTTCACAATCAGTAACCCGTGTTGCCTTCTCCCCATATCCCTTGATTCCACTAGCCCCTAGAGCTCTATCTAAGAAGCAGGAGGAGGAGCTGATTGGACGAGTCGTGTCTGCTCGACCATCCAGGAAGGTCTGGCCTGATCATTCATCCCCAGCGACTATTTCCCACTCTCACCAGTGATCCTTGATACTCTTGATATCTCCAAATCTATTGGTCTCAGTGTTGAATCTCCTCAGCAACGATGTGTCCACAGCACTCTGGGTTCAAGAATTAAAAAAATCCACCATCCTTTGGTGAGGAATTTTCTTCTTCTCTCGTTCTTCATTAATTGACCTCTGGTTCTGAGACTGAAGCATCTGCTTCTAGTTAACCCATCCAGGAGAATCACCAATTCCTCATCCACCCTGCCAAGCCTGCGAAAATTGTGTGCAATTCAATCCAATCACCATGTAGCAAGGAACTTCAGATGCTGGTTTACACTGAAGATAGACACAAAGTGCTGAAGTAACTCAGCGGGACAGGCGACATCTCTGGTGAGAAGGAATGGGTGACGTTTTGGGTCAAGACCTTTCTTCAGTCTGAAGGAGAATCTTGACCTAAAATGTCACCCATTCCTTCTCTCCAGAGATGCAGCCTGTCCCGCTGAGTTACTCCAGCACTCTGTGAACCGTCAGCCATTCCTTCTCTCCAGAGATGCTGCCTGTCCCACTGAGTTACTCCAGCATCTCGGGTTGCATCACTGTCTGGTTTGGTCATTCGGATGCTCGGGAACATAGAAGGAGGCTGCAGAGAGCAGTGATCTTCCTCGCTCCATGATGGACATTTCCACAGGGGCTTGGACATCCACTTTGTCAACACAACATACTTGCTTTATTTCCCTGCTCATTCCTTTTCTCTTTTACTGAGCCTTTACAAAATGCACACTAACCTTAGCCAGTCTTTCCCATTTCTATATCTGCAGAAACGTTTACCGCCTGTCTTTTGTTTCCCATGAGAGTGCTCCTATATTCTACCTTCCATTTCCCATCAACACTTTGGTCTTCTGTACTGAATTCTGAAGCTTTTCCAATCCTTGTGCCTACTACTTAGTTTGCAACATTATAAACCTTTTCCCTTTGATCTAATACCAAACGATAATTAAAATAAAAATTCTGTCCTAACATGATCAATAATTAACCGAAGACAGACATAAAATGCTGGAGTAACAGCAGGTCATGCAGCATCTCTGGAGAGAAGCAATAGGTGACGTTTCAGGCTGAGACCCTTCTTCAGATTGGGTTAATCAACCCTTTCTCATGAGACAATACTAGATTGTCTCGATTGTACTAGACAATAGACTGTGGACGGCTCAATTGTAATCGTGTTGTCTTTCTGCTGACTGGTTAGCACGCAACACAAGCTTGTCACTGTACTTTGGTACACGTGATAATAAACTAAATTTAACTAGATCAAAAATAACTTATTCTCTAGAAAAGAAAATTGCTGATGCTGGTTTAAATCGAAGGTAGACACAAAATGCTGGAGTAACTCAGTGGGACAGGCAGCATCTCTGGAGAGAAGGAATGGGTGACGTTTGGGGTCAAGACCCTTCCTCAAACTGGTTAGGGATAAGGGAAACGAGAATGTCTTTAGCCAGAGGGTGGTGAATCTGTGGAATTCATTGCCACAGACGGCTGTGGAGGCCAAGTCAATGGATATTTCTAAGGCAGAGATAGATAGATTGTTGATTAGAACAGGTGTCAGGGGTTATGGGGAGAAGGCAGGAGAATGGGGTTGAGGGAGAGATAGATCAGCCATGATTGAATGGCAGAGTAGACATGATGGGCCGAGTGGCCTAATTCTTCTATCACTTATGAACTTATGAAGGGCAGAGTGGCCCACAGCAAGGCAGAACAGAGAACAGTGCTGATGTAACCACCATCAGCATACTGCAGCAGCCAGAAAACTCAAAGCAAACCTACTGGAAACACTGAGCTGCTTATTCAACAGCGATAAACAAGGCACAGGAGGTACTCAGCAGGCCGTGTTTGTGGAGAGAAATGGTCATCCAACGTTTCGGGTCAGGACCCATCTTCAGAGCTTCTCAAACAAACAATTTTTCAGCATGTTTTTCTTTGCAAAGATAGTCCTTGACTTGCCCTGCACTTCTAGCGTCTTCTGTCTTTATTACTTTAAAGTGAACCTTTAATATCATCGAACAGAATTAAAAACAAACATCGCACTAAAACTAATTATCTTCATGAATTTGTTGCGTAGGCATAAACACAGCCAAAGCACGCCACTAAGTAAGGATATCGCAGCAACTGTTTTTCAACAGGAAAGTCATTAAAGCAAAAATGATTTACTTGCTCCAAAATTAAATAGGGTTTAAAGAAAATTGCAACCGTGCTCATTGAAGAGCCCAGCCTCGATTGAAACTCAGGCATTTCCCAAGTGGCCATTATGCAGAATGTGTGTCGGTGGAGAGTGTTTAATTTAATTTAGTTTAGTTTAGAGATCCAATGCAGAAACAGGCCCTTCGGCCCACCGAGTCCGAGCCGACAAGCGAACCCCACACATTAACATCATCCTACACACACTAGGGACAATTTTTACATTTCACCAAGCCATTTAACCTACAAACCTGCACGTCTTTGGAGTGTGGGAGGAAACCGAAGATCTCGGATAAAAATCCACGCAGGTCACGGGGAGAACATACAAAGTCCGTACGGACAGCACCCGTAGTCGGGATCGAACCCGGGTATCCAGCGCTGTAAGGCAACAACTCTACCGCTGCGCCACCGTGGTGGGCTCGTTGGCAGAAGCATAGTCTTCACCGCTGAACCCTTTGCGAGCCTGATTAAATTAATCTCTCACCCCTATCCACTGGAATTCACCGGAATTTAGAAGGATGAGAGGGGACATTATAGCAACGCGTGACTCGGTTGGCTGAAGGGCCTATTTCCGCACTGTATGACTCCATGATTTTGTGACTAGTGCTCGTTACATAGAAACAGTATGCGCCCTTCGAGCCAGCACCGCCATTCAATGTGATCATGGCTGGTCATCTACAATCAGTACCCCGTTCCTGCTTTCTCCCCTTGAGGAAGGATATTCTTGCTATTGAGGGCGTGCAGCGTAGGTCTACTAGGTTAATTCCCGGAATGGCGGGACTGTCATATGTTGAAAGACTGGCGCGATTAGGCTTGTATACACTGGAATTTAGGATGAGAGGGGATCTTATCGAAACGTATAAGATTATTAAGGGGTTGGACACGTTAGAGGCAGGAAACATGTTCCCAATGTTGGGGGAGTCCAGAACAAGGGGCCACAGTTTAAGAATAAGGGGTAGGCCATTTAGAACTGAGCTCAGGAAAAACTTTTTCAGTCAGAGAGTTGTGAATCTGTGGAATTCTCTGCCTCAAGGATAGTGGAGTCAGGGGGTATGGGGAGAAGGCAGGAACGGGGTACTGATTGAGAATAATCAGCCATGATCACATTGAATGGCGGTGCTGGCTCGAAGGGCCGAATGGCTTCCTCCTGCACCTATTGTCTATTGTCTATTGTCTATATCCCTTGATTCTGTTAGCCCTAAGAGCTAAATCTAACTCTCTCTTGAAAACATTCAGTGAATTGACGTCCGCTGCCTTCTGTGGCATTCCGCTGATGTTTTTATTAAATGTGCCTACATTCCTAGCCAGCTTCAATTCATCCTCTGATTATTTTTATTCCTAATTAATTCTTCTTTGCGGTTCTTGGCATTGCCCAGTCTGCTGACCAGCTGACATGAAATCACAGGTCGGTGGGTAGACATCAGAACCGGAGATTCCCGGCTCATTCATTTACTCGTTTTAAGATAAGTTAGAGAGGGAAATGTAGACTTTGCACAGATAATTGATTAAGATGCCTTTCTTCAAAACATTAACCAAGCTAAGGCTGGGACCAAGTGAAGTGTAGAAAAAATTAGTCTTGGTCCATGTGGTTAAATAATGAAAGTACATGAAAGAGAGCAGAGCAGCAAATAAATTCTCCCACCTAACATGAATGGAGAGGGGCTAATAGAGTACAGCATCATAATAATTTTGATGAATTGTCTCGGATATGCAGTATTTCTGAATTAATCTCGTGCTCAGTGTCAGACAGTGATAGATGATCATCCACTGACTGTGATGGAGACCGAGGCAGTTATGATTAAAGCAGAAGCTGGGGCTCAGTCATAGAGTGATACAGTGTGGAAACAGGCCCTTCAGCCCACACCGGCCAACATGCCCCATCTACACTAGTCATAGAGCGCGGAAACAGGCGCTTTGACCCAACATGCCCACACCGAAGTGACCAGAGTGCTGCACATCTGATTAGGAAAAAAAAGAAACATACAGTAGTTGAGGCCAGTTCATTGGCTATATTTAAGAGGGGGTTAGATGTGGCCCTTGTGGCTAAAGGGATCAGGGGGTATGGAGAGAAGGCAGGTACGGGATACTGAGTTGGATGATCAGCAATGATCATATTGAATGGCGGTGCAGGCTCGAAGGGTCGAATGGCCTACTCCTGCACCTATTTTCTATGTTTCTATGTTTCCACACTGTATGTCTTTGGAGTGTGGGAGGAAACCGAAAATCTTGGAGTAAACCCAGGCAGGTCACGGGGAGAACATGCAAACTCCAAACAGACAGCACCCGTAGTCAGGATGGAGCCCGGGTGTCTGGCACTGCAACTCTACCGCTGCACCATCGTGTCGCCCAAAATATATGCAAGACTTTTGACGTGTGGTTGATGGTGATTAATATCTGGCATATTGATCCTGGCATCTTCATTCAAGTCAGGTAATTACAAGCTGGTGTAACAACACATCACTTATGGAGAAACTGCTGGAAAATATTTAGAGGGACAGGATGAATGAGATCCAGGAGAAGCAGGAATAGATCGGCCATAGTCTGTCGGGCTTTGTTAAGCAGCAGTTCTGCATGACTAATTGGATTGATTTTTGTAAGAGGTAAGTATGTCAATTAGGGTGGTGGAGTTGATGCAATCAACAAAGTTCCACAGGGGGAATGTGACCCAAAACGTAGGCCACTGTGCAACCAGACCACCAAGGCAAACACTGTCCACAACTGCCTTAGTGGCGCGGTGGCGCAGGGGTAGAGTAACTATCTGCCTCGCAGCGCCAGGGACCCGGGTTCCATCCTGACTACGGGTGCTGTCTGTATGGAGTTTGTACGTTCTCCCTGTGACCTGCGTGGGTTTTCTACGGGAGCTCCGGTTTCCTCCCACACTCCAAAGACGTACAAGATTGTAAGTTGTGTGTAATTGCCTTCTGTTAAATTCTCGCTCGTGTGTCGGACAGTGTACAGGGATCGCTGGTCAGCACAGACTGTGTGGGCTTTATCCACGCTGTATCTCTAAAGTTTAAAGTAAAGTAAAGATAAGATCCGGGGAGTGCTGTCAGAGTATTATTTCACAACTGGAGGTCTATGAGCTGAGGTGCATGCATTGATTAATGGTTGAACCATTGCAGGTGGCTTTATACGTTAATGATCTGGGTTTGAATATATGAAATATAATTGGTGACTTTGCAGATGGCACAGAGATGGGAGGTGTTACTGATGGTGGTGGTCTTTGCCCATCGAATGATGATCTGTAGTTGGTGGGACAACCATCATTGGCCATAGAATGATGATCTGTAATTGGTGGGACAACCATCATTGGCTACAGAATGATGATCTGTGGTTGGTGGGGCTGATGATCATTGGCTACAGAATGATAATCTGTGGTTGGTGGGGCTGATGATCATTGGCTACAGAATGATGATCTGTAGTTGGTGGGACAACGATCATTGGCCATAGAATGATGATCTGTAGTTGGTCGAACAATCATCATTGGCCATCGAATGATGATCTGTAGTTGTTCGAACAATCATCATTGGCCATAGAATGATGATCTGCAGTTGGTGGGACAAAGATCATTGGTTACAGAATGCTGATCTGTGGTTGGTGGGGCTGATGATCATTGGCTACAGAATGATGATCTGTGGTTGGTGGGACAATGATCATTGGCTACAGAATGATGATCTGTGGTTGGTGGGACAATGATTCTTGGATAAAAGATGATGCTGGTTGGTTGGATAGAGGCAGCTGAACGTAGATCCAGCTCTCTGGCTTTCTACCCCATCTGCCCTTGGCCTCCCCTTCTACCACCCGTCTCTACCATTATCCCCCTATTCTGCCAACAGATGTGGGCGATGGGTAAAGTGATGACTGTGCTGGAGGTAGCAGGTACGAAGTGTGATGGAGTGTTGAAGTGAGGGGCGATGCTGTCTAACAGTGTCCTTGCTCCACCTCCTCTCTCCTAACCTCCACATACCTCTCCATCCACATCTCACCGCACATCCCTTGCCTCCACTAGCCTCGACATACAACCCCAGCCAACCACCCACCCTTGCATCCCTCCCTACCTCTGGAACCCTCAAGCCCCTCCATCCCCTCCATCCCCTCCAGCCCCTCCACCATCGCCTCCATCCCCTCCAGCCCCTCCATCCCCTCCATCCCCTCCATCCCCTCCATCCCCTCCATCGCCTCCATCCCCTCCACCATCGCCTCCATCGCCTCCATCCCCTCCAGCCCCTCCATCCCCTCCATCCCCTCCATCCCCTCCATCGCCTCCATCCCCTCCACCATCGCCTCCATCCCCTCCATCCCCTCCATCCCCTCCAGCCCCTCCATCCCCTCCACCATCGCCTCCATCCCCTCCATCCCCTCCATCCCCTCCACCATCGCCTCCATCCCCTCCATCCCCTCCACCATCGCCTCCATCCCCTCCATCCCCTCCATCCCCTCCAGCCCCTCCATCCCCTCCATCCCCTCCATCCCCTCCAGCCCCTCCATCCCCTCCAGCCCCTCCATCCCCTCCATCCCCTCCAGCCCCTCCAGCCCCTCCATCCCCTCCAGCCCCTCCATCCCCTCCATCCCCTCCATCCTCTCCAGCCCCTCCATCCCCTCCATCCCCTCCACCAGCCCCACCATCCCCTCCATCCCCTCCATCCCCTCCATCCCCTCCATCCCCTCCATCCCCTCCACCAGCCCCACCATCCCCTCCATCCCCTCCAGCCCCTCCATCCCCTCCACCATCGCCTCCATCCCCTCCATCCCCTCCAGCCCCTCCATCCCCTCCACCAGCCCCTTCATCCCCTCCATCCCCTCCACCAGCCCCTCCATCCCCTCCATCCCCTCCATCCCCTCCACCAGCCCCTCCATCCCCTCCATCCCCTCCATCCCCTCCAGCCCCTCCATCCCCTCCAGCCCCTCCACCAGCCCCTCCATCCCCTCCAGCCCCTCCACCAGCCCCTCCATCCCCTCCATCCCCTCCACCAGCCCCTCCATCCCCTCCATCCCCTCCATCCCCTCAATCCCCTCCATCCCCTCCACCAGCCCCTCCATCCCCTCCATCCCCTCCATCCCCTCCATCCCCTCCATTCCCTCCATCCCCTCCATCCCCTCCATCCCCTCCATCCCCTCCACCATCGCCTCCATCCCCTCCATCCCCTCCATCCCCTCCACCATCCCCTCCATCCCCTCCAGCCCCTCCATCCCCTCCACCATCGCCTCCATCCCCTCCATCCCCTCCAGCCCCTCCATCCCCTCCACCAGCCCCTCCATCCCCTCCAGCCCCTCCACCAGCCCCTCCATCCCCTCCACCAGCCCCTCCATCCCCTCCATCCCCTCCATCCCCTCCATCCCCTCCATCCCCTCCACCAGCCCCTCCATCCCCTCCATCCCCTCCATCCCCTCCAGCCCCTCCATCCCCTCCACCAGCCCCTCCATCCCCTCCATCCCCTCCATCCCCTCCAGCCCCTCCATCCCCTCCACCAGCCCCTCCATCCCCTCCATCCCCTCCACCATCCCCTCCATCCCCTCCACCATCCCCTCCATCCCCTCCATCGCCTCCATCCCCTCCATCCCCTCCATCCCCTCCAGCCCCTCCATCCCCTCCATCCCCTCCATCCCCTCCATCCCCTCCATCCCCTCCAGCCCCTCCATCCCCTCCATCCCCTCCACCAGCCCCTCCATCCCCTCCATCCCCTCCAACCCCTCCATCCCCTCCAGCCCCTCCACCAGCCCCTCCATCCCCTCCATCCCCTCCACCAGCCCCTCCATCCCCTCCATCCCCTCCAGCCCCTCCACCAGCCCCTCCATCCCCTCCATCCCCTCCAGCCCCTCCACCAGCCCCTCCATCCCCTCCATCCCCTCCACCAGCCCCTCCATCCCCTCCATCCCCTCCATCCCCTCCAACCCCTCCATCCCCTCCATCCCCTCCAACCCCTCCATCCCCTCCAGCCCCTCCACCAGCCCCTCCATCCCCTCCATCCCCTCCATCCCCTCCACCAGCCCCTCCATCCCCTCCATCCCCTCCATCCCCTCCATCCTCTCCAGCCCCTCCACCAGCCCCTTCATCCCCTCCACCAGCCCCTCCATCCCCTCCATCCCCTCCAACCCCTCCATCCCCTCCATCCCCTCCAACCCCTCCATCCCCTCCATCCCCTCCAACCCCTCCAGCCCCTCCAGCCCCTCCAATTACACCCCTTATGCCTCAGCTCTTTTCCCTGCATTCCACATCCTGCTTGTGTTTGCTTTTTCAAGATGCCCTCTGGGGCCCATGTGTTTGGCTGTTCCTGCTGGGCTGTCAATGGGGTGAACCATCATCGTTCCTTCTCCCTTCCATGGCACGGCAGAGGGAAGCCTGCTCCGTGCTCTCTGGAGAGAAGGAATGGGTGCCGTTTTGGCTCGGTTCTTCAGACTGAAGAAGGGTCTCGACCCGAAACGTCACCATTCCCCTTCTCCCCAGAGATGCTGCCTGTCCCGCTGAGTTACTCCAGTTTTTTTGTGTCTATCTTCGGTTTAAACCAGCACCTGCAGTTCCCCCTTACACACTGCTTCACGCTCTTCCTGAAGAATAGTCTGCCGTGACAGCCTGGCCCCACGAGCCCTCTGTGGGGAAAGAGTCCATGCCTTTCAGCCCGCAGGCTGGTTAAACATTCATGGCTTTGTGGCTGTGTGGAGTATTTATAATCAGCCGCACAAATGCACTAAAAATAAATGGATTCTGCCGGAAGCAGAGTGTGGTAGTCCCCGTGTGGCAAGGGAAGTATCTCTCCTAGGGACGGCGAGCTTTTGGGTCAGACCAGATGACCGCGATAATCAACAGGCTCAATAATTAACTTGTAAAGCATGAGTCTGGTGGGAGTCGAGTACCTACAGTAGGAAGTAGACCACATTCAGGTTGGCTTACAAGGTGCCGAACAGTCTAATCTGGTGGGCAATTTCCCAGTAGTATCTGGGTCCTCTGTTAACATTTAGGCTGTGCGTGGGCAATATTAAAAACCCACTCGATATAGAATCGCACAGCTTTGGCCTAGGGTTGCCAACTATTTGCAGCACAGAACGCCACAGGAGATCCTTCTACCCTGTGGCTATCAAACTGTACAACTCCTCCCTCTTCTGTCGTGGGGGTAGACTGACTCCCCTTCCCCTCCCCCCATCCCCAATCTTTGCTCATCCCTAATCCTAGACTTTCCACTCGTTACTTTAATTTCATGTTTCATGTACCTTGTGTTTTTATGACTGTTGGCAGACCAATTTCCCTGTTGGGATGAATAAAGTTCTATCTTATTGTATCGTATTGTTTGCCCCAGTCCCCTGCTTGTGTTTGGCCCATATCCCTGTCAACCTATCCTATTCATATAACTGTCCAAATGTTTTATAAACGTTGATAAACGTTCACAGCTGCTGCCAAGATGGCTCCCAACCCAGGCGACTATTTGTGTGCCAGCCACAGAAGCAGATCTACAATCCCACGTTACAATCGCTCCACACTCTTAAATCTCTACTCCTACAGTAACATCTCTTACTTTAACCACGATCATCTTAAACTCCTCCATCATGTATGGCAGTCAAGGTAGAGTTGCCGCCTTACAGCAAATGCAGCGCCGGAGACCCGGGTTCGATCCTGACTACGGGTGCTGTCCGTATGTAGTTTGTACGTTCTCCCCGTGACCTGCGTGGGTTTTCTCCGAGATCTTCGGTTTCCTCCCACACTCCAAAGACGTACAGGTTCGTAGGTTAATTGGCTTGGTAAATGTAAAAAATAATTGTCCCTAGTGGGTGTAGGATAGTGTTAATGTGCGGGGATCGCTGGTCGGTACGGACCCGGTGGGCCGAAGGGCCTGTTTCCGTGCTGTATCTCTAAACTAGACTATATGTATCTGTACACTGTGAATGGTTCGATTGTAATCATGTATTGTCTTACCGCTGAGCTGGCTAGCATGCAACAAAAGCTTTTCACTGTACCTTGGTACACGGAACAATGAACAGAACTGAACTGAACACAGTTTGATATTCCCACTCTGTTCCCAGGGAAGATAGAGAGAGGTCTGAGCACGTCACTGTTCCTCCGGGTGGATCTGGTTCATTGTCACATCACTCATGGTCCACTGGACACACCAGCAACTCTGGAAGATCACCTGGACCATTATATACAGACCTGACTTGCCAATAGTACAAATAAATTAAGTCATTGACTTTCATTCTATAATGTGATGAGTGGCTTGGATAAATCGATGTCATCACTTACCGTCTGAAATATATCTTCACCGTCTGACTTTGCCTCATGTTCTGTTTGCTAGAACATTGGTTCAGTTTAAGTTCATAAGCGATAGGAGCAGAATTAGGTCATTCGGCCCATCAAGTCCACTCCGCCTTTCAACCATGGCTGATCTATCTCTCCCTCTCAACCCCATTCTCCCGCCTTCTCCCCATAACCCCTGACACTAGAGTGGGTGCGGAAACAGGTCCTTCGGCCCACCGAGTCCGCGCCGACCAGCGATCCCCGCACATTAACACTATCCTACACACTAGGGACAATTTACACATACACAATGCCAATTAACCTATGAACCTGTACGTCTTTGTTGTGTGGAAACCAAAGATCTTGGAGAAAACGCACGCGGTCACGGGGAGAACGTACAAACTCCGTACAGACAGCGCCCGTAGTCGGGATGGAACCCGGGTCTCCGGCGCTGCATTCGCTGTAAGGCAGCAACTCTACCGCTGCGCCACCGTGACCGCCCTTCTTCAGACTGATCCAGCATTTTGTGTCTATCTTCGGTTTAAACCAACATCTGCAGTTCCTTTCTGCACATCCTACAAACCTGTACGTCTTTGGAATGTGGAAGGAAACTGGAGCACCCTGAGAAAACCCACGCAGTCACACGTCCAAACTCCACACAGACAGCACCTGCAGTCAGGATGGAGCCCGGGTCTCTGGCGCTGTGAGGCAGCAACACTACCCGCTGCACCACTGTGCCGCCCCGATGTAAGGGAATCACAGCATGACGACAACATTGACCGATCCACTAGAGAGGGCATGAGGTGTGGAATTCAGTGCCGTGAATCAATGTTGATTTGAGATGCAACTTTCCCAATTAATGCAGGAAGCTGGAAAATCAGACAGAGTGTCACCAAAGCAAGGAGATTAAACACTAATTAAGATATTGGGGCTGAGGAATTATAGCAGCACATGGCAAGTACATCTTGTGTCTACAGTAGTGGCCAAGGATTATTACCTTACGTCCCATGTGATTGGTAATTATTTTACACTGATAGGGCTTCTATCACAAAGCAATTGATTGGGAGTGTTTCATTTCCTCTGAGTCCGAGCTGCTGGTGTAGGCTAATTACCTCTCCCCGGGTTATCTCGGGACTAAACACACCTGTTAGCAACCTATTATAGACACAAAATGCTGGAGTAACTCAGCGGGTCAGGCAGCATCTCTGGAGAGAAGGAATGGGTGACGTTTCGGGTCGAGACCCTTCTTCAGACGTTAGCAACTTTTGTTAGCAAGCTATTGTTGCCTCTCTTGCTAGTGCTGCTGTTTCCACAGCAACTGCTTTTCTTGTTGCTGCATTTCAAAGTCATCCATTCCGTATTAGAGCTTGAAGTCTAATCCTGTCTGGAGCTCTTAGTTATCTGCGTCCATTTGTTCTTGAGATACCTGCCCAGTCTTCTCCTACCAGTGTTTGCCGAGTTTAGTGCAGAGTATTCTGTGCAAGTCAGTCATCGTTCAGCTGGACATGTCCTACCAAAGGAGCTGTGATTTTATGTGTGTCCTGTCAACATGGACGCAGTACGGATGCTGCAAGGAAGACACATAATGCTGGAGTAACTCAGCGGGTCAGGCAGCATCTCTAGAGAGAAGGAATAGGTGACGTTTCGGGTCAAGACCCTTCTTCAGGCTCTGAAGTCTGAAGAATGTAAAGAGTCTGAAGAAGGGTCTCGACCCAAAAGGCCACCCATTCCTTCTCCGCTCTCTGGCGCTGTAAGGCAGCAACTTAACTGCTGCTGTACAGTGCTGCCCAGAATCTTCTACACGCCTTTGACTATGGGGTTCCATTGAAGTCACTGGACCTACCATCTCCCTCATTGGAGACCCTTAGACTGTCTTTAATCGGACTTTACTGTACTTTATCTTGCACTAAACATTATAGATACTTAGTGTAGGAAGATAACTGCAGATGCTGGTACAAATCGAAGGTATTTATTCACAAAATGCTGGAGTAACTCAGCGGGTCAGGCAGCATCTCGGGAGAGAAGGAATGGGTGACGTTTCGGGTCGAGACCCTTCTTCAGACACTTAGATACTTTATATTATTATTTATATTATTATTTATATTATTATTTTATTATTAAATTATTATATTATTATTTTATTATAGATACTTAGATACATTGAAAATAGGTGCAGGAGTAGGCCATTCGGCCCTTCAAGCCAAGTCAAGTCAAGTCAAGTCAAATTTATTTGTCACATACACATACTCGATGTGCAGTGAAATGAAAGTGGCAATGCCTGCGGGTTGTGCACAAAAAGAATTACAGTTACAGCATATAAATAAAGTTAATAAGTTACTAAACATAGCACAAAAAGTGTCGACAAAAATTTAGTCTCTGGGGTTATAAAAGTTGACAGTCCTGATGGCCTGTGGGAAGAAGCTCCGTCTCATCCTCTCCGTTTTCACAGCGTGACAGCGGAGGCGTTTGCCTGATCGTAGCATCTGGAACAGTCCGTTACTGGGGTGGCAGGGGTCCCTCATGATCTTGCTTGCTCTGGATCTGCACCTCCTGATGTTTAGGTCCTGCAGGGGGACGAGTGTAGTTCCCATGGTGCGTTCTGCCGAACGCACTACTCTCTGCAGAGCCATCCTGTCCTGGGCAGAGCTGTTCCCAAACCAGACTGTAATGTTGCCGGACAGGATGCTCTCCACAGCCCCAGAGTAGAAGCAATGAAGGATCCTCAGCGACACTCTGAATTTCCTCAGTTGTCTAAGGTGGTAAAGGCGCTGCTTAGCCTTACCCACCAGTGCGGCAATGTGCGTTGCCCACGTCAGATCCTCTGCGATGCGGACTCCCAAGTATTTGAAACTGCTCACCCTATCCACAATAGACCCATTTATCTCGAGTGGCGTGTACGTCCTTGGATGTGTAGCCCTTCTGAAGTCCACAATCAGCTCCTTTGTTTTAGTGACATTCAAGAGGAGGCTATTGTCCTGACACCAGAGTGCCAGATCAGCCACCTCCTCCCGGTAGGCCTTCTCATCGTTGTTGGAGATCCGGCACCGCTATTCAATGTGGTCATGGCTGATCATCTACAATCAGTACCCCGTTTCTGCCTTCTCCCCATATCTCTTGATTCTGCTAGCCCCTAGAGCTCTATCTAACTCTCTTTTGAATGCATCCTGTGAATTGGCCTCCACTGCCTTCTGAGGCAGAGAACCACAGATAGACAATAGACAATAGGTGCAGGAGTAGGCCATTCAGCCCTTCGAGCCAGCACCGCCATTCAATGCGATCATGGCTGATCACTCTCAATCAGTAACCCGTTCCTGCCTTCTCCCCATACCCCCTCACTCCGCTATCCTTAAGAGCTCTATCCAGCTCTCTCTTGAAAGCATCCAACGAACTGGCCTCCACTGCCTTCTGAGGCAGAGAATTCCACACCTTCACCACTCTCTGACTGAAAAAGTTCTTCCTCATCTCCGTTCTAAATGGCCTACCCCTTATTCTTAAACTGTGGCCCCTTGTTCTGGACTCCCCCAACATTGGGAACATGTTTCCTGCCTCTAATGTGTCCAATCCCCTAATTATCTTATATGTTTCAATAAGATCCCCCTCATACTTCTAAATTCCAGTGTATACAAGCCCAATCGCTCCAGCCTTTCAACATACGACAGTCCCGCCATTCCGGGAATTAACCTAGTGAACCTACGCTGCACGCTCTCCATAGCAAGAATATCCTTCCTCAAATTTGGAGACCAAAACTGCACACAGTACTCCAGGTGCGGTCTCACCAGGACCCGGTACAACTGTAGAAGGACCTCTTTGCTCCTATACTCAACTCCTCTTGTTACGAAGGCCAACATTCCATTGGCTTTCTTCACTGCCTGCTGTACCTGCATGCTTCCTTTCATTGACTGATGCACTAGGACACCCAGATCTCGTTGAACTCCCCCTCCTCCTAACTTGACACCATTCAGATAATAATCTGCCTTTCTATTCTTACTTCCAAAGTGAATAACCTCACAACTCTCTGGGTGAAAACGTTTTTCTTCATCTCAGTTCTAAATGGCCTACCCCTTATTCTTAAACTGTGGCCCCTGGTTCTGGACTCCTCCAACATCGGGAACATGTTTCCTGCATCTAGCCTGTCCAATCCCTTAATAATTTTATATGTTATTCCCTTTACCCTGTATCTTTACACTGTGGACGGCTCGATTGTAATCATGTATTGTGTTTCCACTGACTGGTCAGCATGCAACAAAGGATTTTCACTGTACTAGAAACCACTACAATAAACCTTGATGATTCAGCCTCGAAGATTTACGAAGGCTTTTTTATGTGTACACAAACGAAATGCAATGTAAGTCTGATCTATTAGCGTTTTTAATTATAAGCAATGAGTCTCAGTGAGCCACACTGAGATTGAATATTTCAACGGAGAGGGGACATACACAAGCAATAATATCTAGTTTAAAAATTACAACAAACTGTTTTAGTCTTGGGGAATGAAATAGAAAGCTATTAAGAAATGTAAATTGTTTAACTTGTTGCTGGAACAGCTCCTTGTAGAAAGAACAGCTTTCGATGAAAACTCGATATGTCTTTGTTCACAGATTGGATTGGTTTCATACATTTTACAAAAATCGTATGATCTATTTCTCTGAGTTATGTATTATGAGCATTATGAGGAGCCAAGTGTTTGGGGGGGGGGGAACTCCTTAATTTTCTGTGAAATGTTATAATGACCTTTTTGGCTCCACACTTGGTGATTTTCAATTTCTGAGTCATTGTTAAAGTAACGAGCTCCTTAAACAAAACAATCCTCGAAAAAAAGGTTTCATTTGGAAGATGCAAGGTTTTGTCAGATGATGAAATGCAAATCGAGGTTTATTTATGGATGGGATGGATGAATATATGCGAGAAAGACAGACTGGAAGCAAAGATGAAAAGGGCCGTTTTTGCCCCATCCAGTGAGTAGCCTTCAGGAAGGTTCCACAGCAACAGCTCCTGATGCCGAAAAGCTAATGAAAGAAATTACCAGCATGCACGCTGTTCCTGATGTGTAGGAACGAACGGAAGATGCTGGTTTATATCGAAGGTAGACACAAAATGCTGGAGTAACTCAGCGGGACAGGCAGCATCTCTCTGGAGAGAAGGAATGGTTGACGTTTCGGGTCGAGTCTGAAGAAGGGTCTCAACCTGAAACGTCACCCACTCCTTCTCTCCAGAGATGCTGCCTGTCCTGCTGAGTTACTCCAACATTTGGGGTCTACCTTACGCTGTTCAGGATGGTCCACACAACCTCTACTTCACAGGCCAGCTCTCACAGTGCAATCATTTTTGTGTCCTTTATGTGGCAGAATCCCACAGATTCACCACCCTCTGATGAAAGAAATTCCTCCTCATCTCTTTCCTAAAAGGAACGTCCTTTAATACCGAGGCCGTGTCCTGTGGTCTTAGACTCTCCCACTAGTGGAAACATCCTCTCCACCTTCACCCTATCCAGACGATGGGCCAAATGGCCTAATTCTGCTCCTACAACCTATGAACCTATGTGCTGTTTGGAACTACAACTGTGTAAAATGACCAGTCTCAGAGCAGAGTAGATGGTTCAAAGCTGAACATGCACGGGGCAACAGCAGAAGTGTATGCCTTCACCATCTGCATCGTCATGCCTACAGCATCCTGCACGGCACCCTTGTGCCGGGGGGGGGGGATGTCAGAGACTAGAGGGCTTAGGTTTAAGGTGAGAGCCGCAAAGTTTAAAGGATATGCGCGGGGCAAGTATTTCTACACAGAGTAGCAGTGGGAGTCTGGAATGTGCTACCAGGGGTGGCCATGGAGGCAGAGATGAGAAGAGCATTGAAGAGGTCTTTAGAGAGAGGCATGGGTATGCAGGGCATGGAGGGATGAGGATCACGTACAGGTGGAGGAGATTAGTTTAACGCGGCATCATGTTCAGCACGGGCATTGTGGGCATAACTCAACTCCTCTTGTTATGAAGGCCAACATTCCATTGGCTTTCTTCACTGCCTGCTGTACCTGCATGCTTCCTTCCAGTGACTGATGCACTAGGACACCCAGATCTCGTTGTACGTGAGGAGAGGATCCAGTAAGAGAGATGGATAAAATGCAGAAAAAAAAGTAATTACATTTTGTTAAATCCATAATAATAATTAATAATCTGAAAGATGAAAATTCCATAAGTGTTGAAATAAATGTTCAGTGCCAAAGAGATAGTTTGGCAATAATCAAAGCTCATCACCGTGTTAAACAATGCCTTTAGTCTGCCTGGATATAACTAACTGGCTATCAATCATCTTGCAACTTTGACAGTGTCTCTTCCTGCTCTTCCATCGTGACCTTGTCTGCCGTCTGTGTTGTGTTTATATACTGTCTCTGTCATAAACCATTCCCCACAGCCACAATGTTATTTTTCCCTCCAAAGACACGATGGTTGGTTGTTTGTGTGGGAAGGAACTGCAGAGGCTGGTTTAAACCGAAGATAGACACAATAAAGCTGGAGTAACTCAGCGGGACAGGCAGCATCAATGGGGAAAAAGGTATAGATGACGTTTTGCCTCAAGACCCTAATTCAGGTTTGTTGATTAATGGACTTCTGTATGTTACCTTTGGAATGGGTAGTGAGCAGGAGAATCAGTTGGAGTTGATGTGAGAGAGGCTGGGTTCAAGCATCACAGTTAGAGATGGATAAGATTGCACCAAGAGGAGGCAGAGTTTCCATCAACCAAATGGCCCCCCTCTCTATTTTTGGTTTAGTTTATAGATACAGCACAGAATCAGGCCCTTTGGCCCACCGAGTCCGCGCCGACCAGCGATCCCCGCTCACTAACGCTATCCCATCTCACACATCAGGGACAATTTACAATTTTACCAAAGCCAATTCACCTACAAACCTGCACGTCTTTGGAGTGTGGGAAGAAACCGGAGCACCCGGAGAAAACCCACGTGGTCCTGGGGAGAACGTACAAACTCCGTATAGACAGCACCCGTAGTCAGGATCGAATCTGGCTCTCTGGCGCTGTGAGGCAGCAACTCTACCGCTGTGCCACCGTGTAAGAAAATATACAAAAGATTAGGAAATAAATACAATGTGGGGCAGATTTAGAATAATGAATGTAATTTTAAGCTTTTTACTATTTGATGTTGGAAGTTATGAGTACAGACTCCTGTAGCTGGATGTGGTTTCTCACAAGATACAAATATCAAGGGGATTTGATAGACATTTTCAAAATGATGAATGAAAATCAACAAAGTAGATTCTTGCCTTTGTACGTACATCCAAAACAGCACATGATCTGAAGATGCACATTGAGCATGATAAGAAGGAACTATTACATGTATTGATAAGAAGGAATGTATTGATTACATGTATATAATAAGAAGGGACTAATACATGTATTGGTGTCAAAAGCTGTACCTCAATAAAATACTGAGGAGAAAAAGTAATTACTTGGAGAATAATGTAAAGGATTCTAACAGTGCACAGGAAAATGAATTGGTGTTTGGTCAAACCCAGAGATTACGTGCTGATAACTTCCCAGGCTAATACTTCTGACAATCTTTCTCCTTGATCAGAGTCATTTCTTAGAAAATAGAACATTGTTTTCTTAGAACACAGCACAGAAATAGATCCTTCGGCCCACAATGTCTGTGCTGAACATGATGCATGGAAACATAGAAACATAGAAAATATTGAAAATAGGTGTAGGAGGAGGCCATTTGGCCCTTCGAGCCAGCACCGCCATTCAATATGATCATGGCTGATCATCCAAAATCAGTACCCTGTTCCCGCCTTTCCCCCATATCCCTTGATTCCGCTAGCCCAAAGCTAAATCTAACTCTCTTTTGAAAACATCCAGTGAATTTGCCTCCACTGCCTTCTGTGGCAGAGATTTCACAACTCTCTGGGTGAAATAGATTTTCCTCATCTCAATCCTAAATGGTCGACCCCTTAGTCTTAAACTGTGACCCCCCTGGTTCTGGATTCCCCCAACATCGGGAACATTTTTCCTGTATCTAGCCAGTCCAATCCCGTAAGAATTTTATATGTTTGTGTCAGATCCCCTCTAATCCTTCTAAATTCCAGTGAATACAAGCCCAGTCGACCCATTCTTTCATCATATGACATAAAAGCACTCTTGACTTCTTGAATGACTTCCTCACCCTCTCCAAAGCCTCCACATCTTTCAATCAGACCTGCAGACAATATTCCAAGGGTATACCACGCCTTCCCGACTCTTACACCCAAATCGCTGCCTGATGTTTCTGATAGATGTTTCCACTGGTGGGAGAGTGAACGACCAGAGGGCACAGCCTCAGAATAAAAGGACGTTCCTTTCAGAAGGAGATGAGGAGGAATTTCTTTAGCCAGAGGGTGGTGAATCTGTGGAATTCATTGCCACATCAATGGATGTTTTTACAGCAGAGATTGGCAGATTCTTGTTCAGTGTGGGTGTCAGGGGTTATGGGGAGAAGGCTGTAGAATGGGGTTGAGAGGGAGAGATCGATCAGCCATGATTGAATGGTGGAGTAGACTTGATGGACCGAGTGGCCTAATTCTGCTCCTATCACTTATGAACATCTTCTGAATGAAGTGTAGGATGGGAATGAAGTCCATCCCATGTGGTACTGCCACTGGGAAATCAGGCTGAATATTTGCGTGTGTTTTGGGGATGTGTCCAGGATCTGCTGAGGGTGTCTCACTGCACTGCACGCGTTCCCCACGCAGGGCCAAGGATGGCATTGGTTGAATTACACCAGTCCACTTAGACTAATTACTTCTGACGGAACATGCAAAATAAAACCCCATGGAAAGTAAACAGCCAGCTTTTCTCTATTACTGAAAATATATGCGAAGTGTTTACAACCACAGATGGCTGCCTATGAAAATCAAAACTGCATTAAAAAAGGAACATTTGAAAAGCAGACTCAAAGACACACGGAGAAGGCTTTTTCAAAGTGAAGGCTTCCAGTTGAATTTCTTATTATTATCTTGTGTTTCGAGGTCACTTCTTTGTTTTTTTGCTGAGATGGTTTGTACATTTTTGAAGATGATGGAGTAACTTTGCACCAAACAGATTGTATTAAAGTCATAACGACAGCCCTTCAGCCCAAACCGCCCATGCCGACCAAGACCGTGCGGCACGGTGGCGCAGCGGTAGAGTTGCTGCCTTACAGCGAATGCAGCGCCGGAGACTCGGGTTCGATCCTGACTATGGGCGCCGTCTGTACGGAGTTTGTACGTTCTCCCCGTGACCTGCGTGGGTTTTCTCCGAGATCTTCGGTTTCCTCCCACACTCCAAAGACGTACAGGTATGTAGGTTAATTGACTGGGTAAATATAAAAATTGTCCCTAGTGGGTGTAGGATAGTGTTAATGTGCGGGGATCGCTGGGCGGCGCGGACTCGGTGGGCCGAAGGGCCTGTTTCCGCGCTGTATCCCTGAATCTGAATCTGAATTTAAAGTAGTCCCATTTGCCCGCGTTTGGCCCATATCCTGCAAAACCTTTCTTATCCATGTACCTGTCCAAGTGTCTTTCAAATGCTGTTATGGCACCTGGCTCAACTACCTCCTTGGGCAGCTTGTTCCATATTCTCGCTGGAGTTTAGAAGGATGAGGGGGAACCTAATTGAAACTTACCGAATAGTGAAAGGCCCGGATAGAGTGGATGTGGAGAGGATGTTTCCACTAGTGGGAGAGTCTAAGGCTAGAGGTCACAGCCTCAGAATTATAGGGCGTTCCTTTAGGAAGGAGATGAGGAGGAATTTCTTTAGTCAGAGGGCGGTGAATCTGTAGAATTCAGTGCCACAGTAGGCTGCGGAGGCCAAGTCAATGGATATTTTTAAGGCAGAGATTGATAGATTCTTGATTAGTACAGGTGTCAGGGGTTATGGGGAGAAGGCAGGAGATTGGGTTTCAGACAGAGAGAGATCAGCCATAATTGAATGGCGGAGTAGACTTGTTGGGCCGAATGGCCTAATTCTGCTCCTATCACTTATGAACATGAATACCCAACACCCTCTGAGTGAAAATGTTGCTCAGGTTCTTATTAAACACTTTCCAGGTGTGAATCTGTGCTGCTCTACAAAGTAAGTAACACATTTTATGGACTGTATATGTAGTCAAGTCAAGTCAAGTCAATTTTATTTGTATAGCACATTTAAAAACAACCCACGTTGACCAAAGTGCTGTACATCTGATTAGGTACTAAGGAAAAAAATGAAACATACAGTAGCACGCAAACAGTTCACAGCGCCTCCTCAATGAGCCTCAAACGCTAGGGAGTAGAAATAGGTTTTGAGCCTGGACTTAAAGGAGTCGATGGAGGGGGCAGTTCTGATGGGGAGAGGGATGCTGTTCCACAGTCTAGGAGCTGCAACCGCAAAAGCGCGGTCACCCCTGAGCTTAAGCCTAGACCGTGGGATAGTGAGTAGCCCCAAGTCGGCCGACCTGAGGGACCTGGAGATAGAGAGGTGGGTTAGAAGATTTTTGATGTAGGGGGGGGAATGTCCATGTAGGAAGGAACTGCAGATGCTGGTTTAAACCGAAGATGGACACAAAAAGCTGGAGTAACTCAGCGGGACAGGCAGCATCTCTGGAGAGGAGGAATGGGTGACGTTTCGGGTCGAGACCCTTCTTCAGACATTTGTAATACATTTTGGCGTTTCTATTTTCATTTCCCAGCATTTTGAAATCAAATTGCATTCTTATTCTTAAGCAATTAGATGTGAATAATTTATTTTTAATGTTAAAATAGCAGCGTTTTTTTAAAATGATCGGCTGCAGATGTTAGCACCACGAGGAAACGATGCAGAAGAGAGATTCAGCGTGAATGCAAATATCACACCTCAGTGAGATCACAACGTAAACAGTCATGAACAAACGCTTAGTTACATCGTCATAAAATTGTTGAAGCAGTAAGAAAGAAAAATGTAATGGGAAAAAAACACTGATGCAAAGAAAATTAGAACTTGCCTTTTTGAAGTGTAAAGTTGCATTTTAAATTAGCAGGTAGAAGAGTGGTCAGTTTCAATAATGGCATGGGAAAACCAAGTAAAATGCCAACTCATTTTATGGCCCCACTTCCAGCACCCCCCATAAAGGATGTGGAGGTCAAGTCAGTGGGTATTATCAAGGCAGAGATCGATAGTGCGGGTGTCAGGGGTTATGGGGAGAAGGCAGGAGAATGGGGTTACGGGGGAGGAGTTAGATCAGCTATGATTGAATGGTGGAGTAGACTTGATGGGCCGAATGGCCTGATTCTGCACCTATCACTTATGAACTTATAAAAGCTCACTCAGTCCAAGTCAAGTCAAGTCAAGTCAAGTCTACTTTATTTCTCATATACACATACAAGATGTGCAGTGAAATGAAAGTGGCAATGCCTGCGGATTGTGCTAAACTACAAAACAGAATAGAAAAAAAAACACAACACAAAAAATAAATTAATACAGTAAATTAGTCCCTGGTGATATAAGAGTTAACAGTCCTGATGGCCTGTGGGAAGAAACTCCGTCTCATCCTCTCTGTTTTCACAGCGTGACAGCGGAGGCCTTTGCCTGACCGTAGCAGCTGGAACAGTCCGTTGCTGGGGTGGTAGGTGGTAGTCCAATGGGCAACCTAGCCTGTTCATCCCGTCTTCTTCCACAGCTACTGCATTTGCCGTCCCCAGCCATTTCCTTTCTCCCATTCTTCCCATCCATCTCCAAGTTTGCCCCATTTCTTTGCTTTCCTTGTATTTCCTTGTATTCATCCACTCAACATGGTGCCACTCTCGCCCAGTCTCCCCCCGGCTCATTCATCCACTAACCATGGTGTCACTCTAGCCCAGTCTTTCCCCTCGGCTCATTCATTCACAACATGGTGTCACTCTAGACACGATGTCATTCTAGCCCAGTCTCCCCCAGCTCAGTCCACTGGCAAAGACCAACTCCTTCTCTTGTACCTCCTCGGCTGCAAATGCTCTGAGCTCGGGCGGCACTGTCTGCACAAGAGATCCAAAGCGGAAACAGGCCCTTCGGCCCACCGAGTCCGCACCGACCAGCGATCCCCGCACATTAACATTAACCTACACACACTAGGGACAATTTGACATTTATACCACGGCAATTAACCTACAAACCTGTACGTCTTTGGAGTGTGGGAGGAACCTGAAGACCTCGGAGAAAACCTACGCGGTCAAGTGGAGGACGTACAAATGCCGTACAGACTTTAATCTCTACCTTATTTTTGGGTAGTCATTCTCTTTCCACTGCCCTGTAGAATATAGGTGTAATTTGTCTGGATAAATCTTTTGTTTGTTTATTTGTTTTTATGTCTTGTTTGCTCTGTAAAGCGTCTTTGAGTTTCCTGAAAAGCACTATATAAATTAAATGTATTATTATTATTATTATTATTAGATAATGTGATTGCGTGTTGTCTGGATCTATGTGCGTGAGATGCTGCCGTAAGCAAGCTTTTCTTTGTTGTTCCAGTACTTCACGTAGAAACATGGAAACATAGAAAATAGGTGCAGGAGTAGGCCATTCGGCCTTCGAGCCTGCACCGCCATTCAATATGATCATGGCTGATCATCCAACTCAGTATCCCGTACCTGCCTTCTCTCCATACCCCCTGATCCCTTTAGCCATAAGGGCCACATCTAACTCCCTCTTAAATATAGCCAATGAACTGGCCTCAACTACCTTCTGTGGCAGAGAATTCCACAGATTCACCACTCTGTGTGAAGAAATGTTTTCTCATCTCGGTCCTAAAAGACTTCCCCCTTATCCTTAAACTGTGACCCCTGGTTCTGGACTTCCCCAACATCGGGAACAATCTTCCCGCATCTAGCCTCTCCAACCCCTTAAGAATTTTATATGTTTCAATAAGATCCCCCCTCAGTCTTCTAAATTCCAGCGAGTATAAGCCTAATATACGACCAATATCACGGCTGATCATCTAAAATTAGTATCCCATTCCTGCTTTTTCCCTATATCCCTTAATTCTGTTATCTCTAAGAGCTAAATCTAATTCTCTTTTGAAAACATCCAGTGCATTGGCCTCCACTGCCTTTTGTGGCAGAGAATTTCAGTACCTGTGCATGTGACAATCAACTCGACTTGGACTAAAACGAGGACTGGGAATTTTGGTCGGGATGATCATGGGATGATTTCTAAGCGCGTGGAAATAGTGGAGGTTCAGTTTAGTTTAATGTCCCGTGTACCGAAGCTACAGTGAAAAGCTTTTGTTGCGTGCTAACCAATCAGCAGAAAGACAATACACGATTACAATCGAGCCATTTACAGTGTATAGATGATACATGATAAGGGAATAACGTTTAGTGCAAGGTAAAGCCAGTAAAGTCCTATCAAGGATAGTCCGAGGGTCACCAAAGAGGTAGATAGAAGTTCAGCGTTGCTCTCTGGTTGTGGTGGATGAACTATCCAGTCTGCGGGTCCCGACCCGAAACGTCACATGGTATTGGAGGTAGGGTACTGACATGGATAGAAAATTGGTTGACAGACAGAAAGCAAAGAATGGGGATAAATGGGTCCCTTTCAGAATGGCAGGCAGTAACTAGTGGGGTACCGCAAGGCTCGGTGCTGGGACCGCAGCTATTAACAATATACATTAATGACTTGGATGAAGGGATTAAAAGTACCATGAGCAAATTTGCAGATGATACAAAGCTGGGTGGCAGTGTGAACTGTGAGGAAGATGCTATGAGGTTGCAGGGTGACTTGGACAGGTTGTGTGAGTGGGCGGATGCATGGCAGATGCAGTTTAATGTGGATTAGTGTGAGATTATCCACTTTGGTGGTAAGAATAGGAAGGTGGAGTATTATCTGAATGGTGTCAAGTTAGGAACAGGGGACGTACAACGAGATCTGGGTGTCCTAGTGCATCAGTCACTGAAAGGAAGCATGCAGGTACAGCAGGCAGTGAAGAAAGCCAATGGAATGTTGGCCTTCATAACAAGAGGAGTTGAGTATAGGAGCAAAGAGGTCCTTCTGCAGATGTACAGGGCCCTAGTGAGAACGCACCTGGAGTACTGTGTGCAGTTTTGGTCTCCAAATTTGAGGAAGGATATTCTTGCTATTGAGGGCGTGCAGCGTAGGTTTACCAGGTTAATTCCCGGAATGGCGGGACTGTCATATGGTGAAAGACTGGAGCGACTAGGCTTGTATACACTGGAATTTAGAAGGATGAGAGGAGATCTTATCGAAACGTATAAGATTATTAAGGGGTTGGACACGTTAGAGGCAGGAAACATGTTCCCAATGTTGGGGGAGTCCAGAACAAGGGGCCACAGTTTAAGAATAAGGGATAGGCCATTTAGAACTGAGATGAGGAAACACTTTTTCAGTCAGAGAGTTGTGAATCTGTGGAATTCTCTGCCTCAGAAGGCAGTGGAGGCCAATTCTCTGAATGCATTCAAGAGAGAGCTAGATAGAGCTCTTAAGGATAGCAGAGTCAGAGGGTACGGGGAGAAGGCAGGAACGGGGTACTGATTGTGGATGATCAGCCATGACCACATTGAATGGCGGTGCTGGCTCGAAGGGCCGAATGGCCTCCTCCTGCACCTATTGTCTATTGTCTATTGTCACCATTCCATCTCTCCTGAGAGATTGTTTGTCCCACTGAGTTACTCCAGCACATTGTGTCTATCTTGAGTGTAAACCGGCATCTGCAGTTCCTTCCTACACAGTGCTGAACTACTATCTACCCCTTTGTTCGAAGCAAAACAATCATCAGTATTCGAAGCAGAAAGTTAGCATTTATACTTCAGCTCTGCTTATTAATGAATAATTTCCAATCACTGCCAGGGTTCTTTGAATTTCAGAGAGCATGTTCATCATTCTCCCACTGATCCACGTGGACAAACAGCTGCTCACTTGTCTTACTCTATCAGACGTGAATGAAATGCCTGACCCATAGTGGAGCTGCCCCTCGTGCTCTCAGCTCACGTTTACGGCCTGGACCGGTCGCCATTATCAGATGAAACCTGAAAAGGGGTCAAGGACCTAATTTCTGGTTTGTTAAGCTAATTAATCCAATTATTGCTAAGTGCTCTTATTTTGTCATTTCAAATTGCCATTAATGACGAATTAGCTCCTGGATCTTAACAATAGCACTCTGACAAATCACCAATTAATAACGAGCACTGTTCCCAGCAGGACAGCAGAACAATTGTGGGCGAAAACAAGAGAATGAGTGGATGGATGAAGATGTGACGTGTGTAAGAGCAGTAACAGCAGGGTGCCTGTAGCTGTATCTCAAGCCTGCAGTCTCACTCTTCATTACAACCTTTTATCCCAATGCTATGCAAGAAAAAAACCCACTTTGCTCTTAAGAATTCCTCTTGTCTGGTTTCTGTTATAATCTGGATCTATTTTTAGGAACAATGATGTATGTTGTGTCAGTCCAAGATATGACACAAAAAAAATGATCAATGCTTTTTACTGCCCAATACTGCTTTGTCACAGTGGCACAGCTGGCCAGATATTGATGGATATTTATTGGATATTTATTGTCACATATACAATTAAACTTTACATAATGGAATTCATTTTGCATATAATGCATATAGAGTTGCTGCCTCACAGCGCCAGAGGCCCAGGGTTTGATCCTGAACTTGCCTCTGTTTGTGTGGAGTTTGCACGTTCTCCCCGTGACCACATGGGTTTCATCCCGGGTGCTCTGGTTTGCTCTCACATCTCTATGACGTGCGTGCGGGCGTGTAGGTTAATAGGATAATGTCACTTGCCCCTAGTGTGTAGGCAGTGGATGGGAAAGTGGGATAACATAGAACTAGTGTGAACGGGTGATTGCTGTTCGGCGTGGACTCGGTGGACCAAGGACCCAATTTCCATGGTGTATCTTTCAATCAATCAAAGATAAAAATGTGTCGGAAGGAACTGCAGATGCTGATTTAAACCGAAAATGGACACAAAAAGCTGGAGTAACTCAGCGGGTCAGGCTAACTCTCTGGGTGCTCTGGTTTCCTCCCACACTCCAAAGACATAGAGGTTTGTAGGTTAATTGGCTTTGGTAAAAATTGGAAATTGTCCCTAGTGTGTGTAGGCTAGTGCTAGTGTACGGGGTGGTTGCTGGTCGGCATGGACCCAGTGGGCTGAAGGGCCTGTTTCCGCACTATATCTCTAAACTAAACTAATAGAAGGTTGGCTATCAATTGAACTGATTCAGCAGAAGACACAAACAATGGTTGGCTACTGAACATGGGCAGACTCCAGGGAGAAGGTCGTTGAAGCGTGGTGGAGCAGTCCCTATCATTAAAGAGTGAGAGCGAGGGGTTAAAAATAAAGACCGATGGAAACTGAGAGAAGTGGCCAGAGGCAAAGTAATGCCTTTGGAAGGCAATTGGTTCAGCTTGATGTCAATGTTGTGCCTTGCTGTGACAGTCCCACACTGTGTGAGGGTCATCTCCCCTGCTTGCCTCACCTTACACCTCTGCACAAACCTTCCCTTCCAACAAAGGTCAAACGTTTCTTCTTTGTACCACACCGGCAGCTTTGCCAACACATCCGTACACAATGGAGACATCACAGGGAGAATCCTTGCTCAGCGTCTCATCTTTCAGAGACAGTGCTGAGTGTAAATCAATAGCCTCCTACTCTGAAATTCCTGGCTTGATTATTTTATCAGTAGTGGCCACCAATTTCTTTTGTCTTGGTTTTACATTCTTCACAAATAAATGTAGCGTGAACATAGAAACATAGAAAATAGCTGCAGGAGTAGGCCAGTCGGCCCTTCGAGCCAGCACCGCCATTTATTATGATCATGGCTGATCATCCACAATCAGTACCCCATTCCTGCTTTCTGCCCATATCCCTTGATTCCGTTAGCCCCAAGAGCTAAATCTAACCCACTCTTGAAAACATCCAGTGAATCGGCCTCCACTGCCTTTTGTGGCAGGGAATTCCACAGATTCACAACTCTCTGGGTGAAAAAGGTTTTTCCTCATCTCGGTCCAAAATGGCCTCCCCCTTATTCTTAAACTGTGACCCCTGGTTCTGGACTCCCCCAACATCGGGAACATTTTTCCTGCATCAAGCCTCTAAGAATTTTATATATGTTTCTAGAAGATCCCCTCTCATCCTTCTAAATTCCAGCGAATACAAGCCCAGTTCTTTCATCATATGTCAGTCCTGCCATCCCGGGAATTAACCTGCTGCACCTCCGCTGCACTCCCTCAATAGCAAGAATAGAAGCACCATAGAACAGCACAGCAACAGGCCCATCAGCCCACAATGTCAGTGCTGGACATGATGCAAAGTTAAACTGATCTCCTCTGCCTGTACATGATCCATATCCCTCTATATCCTGCATACCCATGAGCCTATCTAAAAGCTTCTTAAATGCCACTATCGTATCAGACTACTGTGATGGAGTATTTTTAAAGTTTTTGAGTTTATGAAAGATTCAAGGGATGTTTTAATACCAAAGAAACATAGAAACACAGAAACATAGAAAATAGGTGCAGGAGTAGGCCATTCGGCCCTTCGAGCCTGCACCGCCATTCAATATGATCATGGCTGATTATCCAGCTCAGTAACCTGTACCTGCCTTCTCTCCATACCCCCTGATCCCTTTAGCCACAAGGGCCACATCTAACTCCCTCTTAAATATAGCCAATGAACTGGCCTCAACTACCCTCTGTGGCAGAGAATTCCACAGATTCACCACTCTCTGTGTGAAGAAGGAATCTGGAAGAAGGTAAAAGAAACCTTTTATAAATTGCTGGTTAATCACGAGGCAGAATTTAGCCTCTGATTCCGAGCACTTCGCTTTGGGATTGGACTCAGAAAGGGCACAAATAAGGAATGCCAGATGGTACCAAGAACATGGAACATATAACAGAGGCACCCTGGCCTACGTACAGGTAACATCCTGTAGATAGACACAAAAAGCTGGAGTAACCCAGTGGGACAGGCAGCATCTCTGGAGAGAATGAATGGGAGATGTTTCCTTTATCATCGTTACTTTTTTGCATATCTTTCATTCATTTGTTCTATATCTCTCTACATCACTGTCTATATCTCTTGTTTCCATTTCCCCTGACTCTCAGTCTGAAGAAGGGTCTCGACCCGAAATGTCACCCATTCCTTCTCTCCAGAGATGCTGCCTGACCCGCTGAGTTACTCCAGCACTCTGTGAAACATCACCTATCCATGTTCTCCACAGATGCTGCCTGACCCGCTGAGGTACTCCAGCACTCTGTGAAACATCACCTATCCATGTTCTCCACAGATGCTGCCTGACCCGCTGAGTTACTCCAGCACTCTGTGTCTGACCTACTCACCTGGACCGGCCAGGATCGTCACAGGAACACCATCCAGAGCAGGGAGAACCTATGTGGGACACTGGTGGTAAGGCTGTAGCCATTTACTGTACGTTAGGGTGATATACCATGTTCAAACTTAGTTACTAAACTACTGTTTAATTACTTGCTCCGTGGAAAACTTAACATAAACGGAGAGACTGGAAAAGCTAGAATTGTTCTTGGAGTCTGAGTTTGTTCAGGAGAGATGGCCTTCAAAATAAAGCAGGGTTTATTTGGAGTGAAAACTGGAGAAGCTGTTTCCACCGACCGGAGGGTGAGTTATCAGAAGACGCAAATGTAAAACGAATGGTAAAAAGAAATACAGGAGGAAAATGAGGAGGAATTGATTTGCTGAGTGAGCTGTTATGGGCTATACGATTCTGAGATAGCTGCTGGAGCTGATCTATTCGTAGTTTCCAAAAGGAGATTGGATACAGACTTGAGAAAGAGATACTTGTGGGTTTGTGAAAGGAGCGGAGTGCTAGAGTAATTGGAAAGCTCTTTCGTGGAGCTGGCAGGGAGACAGTCACATGTGCCGCATCAACGTAAAATAACCAGAGACCATCCTGTAGTGTGGACTAGTGCTGTTCACAGAGGTTGTAAGAGGTGTACCACAGGGACAAAGTCACATTGGAACCAACGTGCAAGAATAGTTGTACAAAGATATTATTAATATAAATGTATTTAGACAACTATGCTTGCACTTTATGTGTGCGATATATATATATATATATCTGTATGCGTGTGTGTGTGTATGTGTGTATATGTGTGTGTGTGTGTGTGTGTGTGCATATATGTGTGTGTGTGTATATATGTGTGTGTGTATATATGTGTGTGTGTGTATATATGTGTGTGTGTGTGTGTGTATATGTGTGTGTGTGTATATACATATTCACACACACATGCACACACACACACACACACTCACACACACACACACACACACACACACACACACACACACACACACACACACACACATATATATATATTTAAAATATATATATAACTACAATAAATTCTCTGCTCTCTGCTACGTCCCAGAGAAAGACAGATGGGTAATGGGTGAGAAGCAATCTGCAGCTGGAGTCAGTGAGAAATTCATTGCTTTGGTCAATCTCCCATTTTCAAAGGAATAAGGAAAATTTTCAATTACACAGCTTTTTAAACTGTTATTTCAGGCCGTCTGTGAAGTGGAGAATAGAGCAGAGACGATGATTCAGGACAAGGCTGACTTGGCGTGGAGCTTACATCGAGCAGACAATCGCGGCAAATTCCACTCTGCTCACAGCCTTCAAAGCCAAGTGGACACAGAGTGCTGGAGTAACTCAGCGGGACAGGCAGCATCTCTGGAGAGAAGGAATGGGTGACGTTTCGGGTCGAGACCCTCTTTCTTCTTCTTCTTCTTCTGTCGTATGTCTTTTAGACCAGCAGCTCCGTTGAGGCGAGCCAGGCCAACGTGTCATCGTCCAGACCACGTTCACCATTTGGTGGGCGGTATTTGGGTCAACTGGTGACTATGTGCTCCACTGTCTGTGTTGGGTCCCCACACTCGCAGAAGGCACTGTCCACGAGACCCCACCTCTCCATCGCTACCCCATAGCGTCCCACGCCTGTCCTCCATGAGGGTTGTCCACAGCTTTCGGGGCAGGTCCTGGCCAGGGATGTCCATGGGTTCACCGATGTAGCGGTGCGGCCTAGATGGTTCCGCTGTCTTCCACTGGTCTCTCCATCTCGTCTTGACCCAGGTGGCCTTGGAAGTGTCGACCGGTGTTGTACAGAGCAGCTCGTGGGCTTGCGTTGCAAAGGGGCGCCGTGACTCGAGGCGCACGTGTCGTGGTGTCTCCGTGACGGTCTGATGGAGAAGGTGGAGATCACTGGTCTGTGCCTTTCGAGGAAGGGCCAGCGTGGCTGCTTCTCGTCTGGTGTTGGCCGGGGCGATGCGGGCAAGGGCGGGCAGTTGGTTTACTGGGGTGGCTCGTAGGCATCCGGAGACAGTCCGTAGGGAGCTGTTGAGGGCAGCACCCAGCGTCTTAGCGTGAGGGCTACGGCACCAGACCGGGGCGCAGTACAAGGCGGCTTCTTCAGACCCTTCAGAGACCCTTCAGACCCTTCAGAGACCCTTCTTCAGACTGAGAGTCAGGGGAAATGGAAATGAGAGATATGGAAGCGTAAGGTGTGAAAATGAGAGATCAAAGGGGACAAAGCTCAAGGAGTGTGTGAATAGATCACTGTTAGCTCGGGGAAGGTGACAACGTGCGTGGCTGTGGTGGCGAGTCTGGGTTAAAACGTCGTCGCAGAGCCGGCGAGCGAGAGGGATCACAGGGGGGGGGTGGGGGGGCAATGAGAGAGGGGGGCAGAACTCTCATGGGAGAGAGGAGGAGAACCTCAGAGTTACCCCATGCCCACGGTGCTTTAGACAATAGACAATAGGTGCAGGAGGAGGCCATTCGGCCCTTCGAGCCAGCACCGCCATTCAATGTGATCATGGCTGATCATTCTCAATCAGTACCCCGTTCCTGCCTTCTCCCCATACCCCCTTTCAACCAAAGCAAGAAGCCGCTCAGTAGACGGACTCCAGAGAGGGGGGGGGGGGGGGGGGGTGGGGGGGAGGGGGAGAAACAGTGGGAAAGGCTTCGAAATAGTTTTCAAAAAGTACGACTCTTAAAACCCTGTGGTTTCAAGGCAGACGTTGAGCCATGTCATTGCTATTCTCCAAACCAGCTCCATATGCACAGGCAGAGAGACGTTTGCTGGAGTGTTTCACACATTCACAGCGCCCGAGATGTGGCTGAGCTCACATCTAGGTTGCTGAATTCACAAGCACAATGATCCGCCCAATGACATTAAGAATGAAATCAGTTTCAGTCAAGAGGAAAACAGCACCTGAGAAAGACGTTACATCGAGCAGAACCCGAGACTCCATTCACAAAAACCACTGATCCAAACACGCACAGCTGCACATGGGCATTCACCATCAGAGTTGTTCTCATGAAGCAAGCTGAAGGTATGAAGTGCAGGTGGCTACTTAATCTTCCAACCCACCTTTTCATCAAATGTCCCCTCCTCCCCACAGATTAAAACTAATGAGTAAATCAAGAAATAATGGTTCGGGACATAGCAACAAGAGCAGTCTATTCATAGCATCAATATTGCAAAAGAACCGTGTAGGAAGGAACTGCAGATGCTGGTTTAAACAGAAGATACACACAAAATGCTGGAGTAACTCAGCGGCACAGGCAGCATCTATGGATGCTGAGGACGGGTCTCGACCCGAAACATCACCCATTCCTTGTCCCCACAGATGCTGCCTGTCCCACCGAGTTACTCCAGCACTCTGTGAAACGTCACCCATTCCTTCTCCCCAGAGATGCTGCCTGACCCGCTGAGTTACTCCAGCATTTTGTGTCCATCACAAGAACAGAGTACTCAACACATCCAGCCCACACTGGACACTGGAAGCGCAATCTATTCAGTTCCAAATCACCAAGTGTTGGAGTAATCAGCGGGGCAGGCAGCATCTGTGGAGGGAATGGAATGGTAGACAACATTTCGGGTCGGGACCCATCTACAGCAAAGTTTTGCTCATGAATTCAGCATCTGTAGTTCATCATGTTTCAAATCTATTCAATTCCTTTACCCCACCCTTTCTCACAAGTTCCTTCTTAATGACCTTTTGCTTCTCTTACACACACCAATGGCCAGACCATCACTATTCTGGGCAAATATACTATTTCCACAAAGAGGAGAGCATTTCTAAACCAGCACATTGTAACTGAGCTCACGTATCCATAAATCTATCAGGTACAATATATAACCCTTAGCTGTGGTAGTTATTAATCAGAGTTATTGGGCTTTGTGCTAAGTTTAAATATATGGATATCTTTAATGAATGCAGGTGACAGCAGGAACATAGTAATCCATAATGCAAAAGTCAATGTTTTCAGAGTTATGGAGACATTAATGTTGAGACAACAAATGCAGCCCAGCAAGGCAGGTGTGTAAGAAGTCCATGTAGGGGAGTGAATCTTCCACTCCAAGCCCCAGAGATGTCAAGCATGGTTTTTCCTGAGAATCCAATTAACAAAGATGGGGCGAGCTCAAACAACAGCTGAATTCGCCACACTATGTTCACGTTGTCAATTGGATCGTTAGATATATAATTTAATGTTTGCAAGTAATTCAAATGATTGTGTGAGTTTATTTTCTTTTGAAAGGGAGAACAGTAATACTTGGCACAAAATGCTGGTGTAACTCAGCGGGACTGGCAGCATCTCTGGAGAGAAGGAATGGGTGACATTTCGGGTCGAGACCCTTCTTCAGACCGAGAGTCAGGGGAAAGGGAGATGAGAGATATAAAAAAATATAGAACAAATTAATGAAAGATATGCAACATGACTAGGATAATGACTGGGGTGGGGGAGGGACAGAGAGAGAGAGGAGATGCAAGGGTTACTTGAAGTTAGAGAAATCAATATTCATTAGGCTGGGTTGTCTGACCTGCTGAGTTACTCCAGCTTTTTGTGTCTATCTTCGGTTTAAACCAGCATCTGCAGTTCCTTCCTACACAGTAATACTTGGGATGTCTTTACAATCCCAAGACATTTTAATAGTTGCCAACACCATGAGGCATGACTCCTGACAAATTATTGCATAAAACACTGCGTTTTAGTTGAGAGCCAAGGCCTTCGAATTGCCATTAATTTCCCCCCTTGACAAGCCGAAACTGTGGACGAAAAGTAGGAAGGAACTGCAGATGCTGGTTTAAGCAGAAGACAAACACAAAGTGCTGGAGTAACTCAGTGGGTCAGACAGCATCTCTGAAGAAAAGGAATGGGAATAGAGTAGGAAGAAACTGCAGGTGCTGGTTTAAGCAGAAGATAGACACAAAGTGCTGGAGTAACTCAGCGGCACAGGCAGCATCTCTGGAGAGAAGTTGCCGAACCGACCCGATCTCTCGACCCGAAACGTCACCCATTCCTTCTCTCCAGAAATGCTGCCTGTCCTGCTGAGTTACTCCAGCTTTTTGTGCTATCTATGGACTATAAGTAGTTGAGAAAACTGATAGGAATTCCCACAGCTCTGAAGCTTGGTGGAAATGGACTTAATAGAAACATAGAAACATAGAAAATAGGTGCAGGAGTAGGCCATTCAGCCCTTCGAGTCTGCACCGCCATTCAATATGATCATGGCTGATCATCCAGCTCAGTAGCCTGTATCTGCCTTCTCTCCATACCCCCTGATCCCTTTAGCAAAAAGGGCCACATCTAACTCCCTCTTAAATATAGCCAATGAACTGGCCTCAACTACCTTCTGTGGCAGAGAATTCCACAGACTCACCACTCTCTGTGTGAAGAAATGTTTTCTCATCTCGGTCCTAAAAGACTTCCCCCTTATCCTTAAGCTGTGACCCCTGGTTCTGGACTCCCCCAACATCGGGAACAATCTTCCCGCATCTAGCCTCTCCAACCCCTTAAGAATTTTATATGTTTCTATAAGATCCCCCCTCAGTCTTCTAAATTCCAGCGAGTACAAGCCCAGTCTATCCAGTCTTTCCTCATATGAAAGTCCCGCCATCCCAGGGATCAATCTGGTGAACCTTCTCTGTACTCCCTCTAAGGCAAGAACGTCTTTCTTCAGGTTAGGAGACCAAAACTGCACACAATACTCCAGGTGCGGTCTCACCAAGGCCCTGTACAACTGCAGCAGGAGACTGTGTGAGCAAAGTGATATTAGGCACAGTGGGATCCAGGAACATTGCAGATTATGGTTGGGAGTTCAAAAAAGAACAAGGAAGAAAATTGCAAAGGAGCGTTGACTGGAGTGATATTGATAAAATGGAGACGGTTCAGAGAAATTGAAAATTGAGTCTGTGTGAAGGTAGCAGCAAAAAGCTCCCATTTCTCCCAGGATGTCAATGCATTTACAAAGTGCCGGAGACACAAGATGGTGATTTTATCCCACCTTTCACCCGCCAGGAACAATGACTTGGAGTGCCAGCGAGCTATTAATGCTGTGTTCTGTGTAGAGGTTAGGAAGGCCCAGAGTCAATAACTAAAGGAGGAGGCACAGTAAATGGCTTCAGTAGTCCTGGAGCAGCTGGGGAAGAATAAATTCCACTCAGAGGTTACAGCCTCTCATCGCTATCCAATACGTGAAGTTTGTCCTTAGATGGGATTGGGTTCATCTGTGATATCACCCATAGCCAACTAAACTATTGAAGCTGCCCACACGAAGAAGAGGTCTGGAAAATCAGTAGAAGGGCGGCACGGTAGAGTTACTGCCTCACAGCGCCAGAGACCCGGGTTCGATCCCGACTAAGGGCGCTGTCTGTACGGGGTTTGTACGTTCTCCCCGTGACCTGCATGGGTTTTCTCCGAGATCTTCGGTTTCCTCCCACACTCCAAAGACGTACATGTTTGTAGGTTAATTGGCTTGGTTATAAATGTAAAATTGTCCCTAAAAGTGTGTGTAGGATAGTGTTAGTGTGCGGGGATCGCTGGTCGGCACAGACTCAGTGGGCCGAAGGGCCTGTTTCTGCGTTGTATCTCTAAACTAAACTAAACTAAACTAAACTAAACTAAACTCACTCCAGGGGAAAAAATAGATATATTTAAGGAAGAAACTGACATGAAAATGAGACTAAATCAGAAACATTCGAAGGGTCTCGACCCGAAATGCCACCAGTCCTTCTCTCCAGAGATGCTGCCTGTCCCGCTGAGTTACTCCAGCATTTTGTGTCTATCTTCGATTTAAACCAGCATCTGCAGTTCCTTTCTACATGGAAATATTCAAAGCGTTGATCTCTGGAGACCTTTTCCAACCTAATGATCAGAGTTTATAAAGAAATTTGCAATTTAATTTGATGAGTAGAGCCGTCTTGAACGCTGACAGGATGGGCTTGTAAAAGGCAATGTAGGTTAGGTATTGAAGGAACTGGAGGGTGACCTTTCAAACTGACAAGATGGATGACACTGTCAAGTCTACAATATTAAGAAATTACACAGCAGGGTTTTCTACTTCAGAAGAGATGGGAGAGGAAACAGACAGCCAAGGCACACAGCGAGCAGATGATCAGCCGAGAGTCAAACCTGTGTTAGATTCGCTGCCACAAGTGGGCTGGTGCAGATAATCTCAGCCCTGATCGGCCATGATCCCAAAATGGTAAATAAAGAAGGTTATCCAGAGCCCTTCTGTGACGGGCTGGTCCAAAATTGTTTGCTGCCACGTTGTGAGTCTAGAACTGGGTCTATGCACGTGAAGAGGTATTAGTCAGGGCAACTGGCCACTACCGATCGACACGTTTGCAGGTGACACATGAGTGCCCACTAGCTCTGTCCCACACACTATGGACAATTTAGAGAAGCCAATTCACGTACAAACCTGCACGTGTTTGGAGTGCGGGAGGAAACTGGAGCACCCGGTGAAAACCCACGTGGTCACAGGGAGAACGTGCAAACTCCGCACAGACAGCACCGGTAGTCAGGATTGAACCCGGGTCTCTGGCGCTGTGAGGCAGCAACTCTACCACCGTGCCATCCTTTGGAGTCCTAGAGAGCTGCACCATGACTTCCCAACTTGTATCCTCAATGGCCTGACCAATGCAGGCGAGCGTGCCCTACGCCTTCACTACCACCATGACGTGCGGCACGGTGGCGCAGCAGTCGAGTTGCTGACTTACAACGAATGGAGCGCCGGAGACCCAGGTTCGATCCCGACTACGGGCGTTGTCTGTACGTTCTCCCCGTGACCTGCGTGGGTTTTCTCCGGTTTCCTCCCACACTCCAAAGACGTGCAGGTATGTAGGGAAATTGGCTGGGTGTGAGTGTAAATTGTCCCTAGTGTGTGTAGGGTAGTGTTTTTTAAAATAAATCGTTGAAAGCATTAGTGAGGCAGTGGTGCTGGTTTCCGACGGGCTCGATGACAGACGCACCACACATCTCTGTCCTCCCTACAGCTGGCAAGCTCCTCTTATGTCCTCTACAAGGTTAGTGTGAGTGTGTGGGGATCGCTGGTCAGCGCAGACTCGGTGGGCCGAAGGGCCTGTTTCCGCGCTGCATCTCCAAACTGAACTAAGCTAAACCGTGTGCTCATGAATGCAGTGTTTCAGGCAACAAATCGTGAGCATGAATCTCCCTGTGTTCACTGCTCTCCCTCCCCCCCCCCCCCCCCCACACAGGTAGTTTAAGCATCTGCCCATTCACCTCTCGCTCCCTTGCAATCCAGTGGCTGGCTCAGCTCAGTGGGAACCTGTCCTCCTAATGATGACGGGCTAACCTGGATACTCCAGGTGAACGCTGATCTGTCGGCTGCTTCTGCAAGTCTCCACTCACCAAGAGAGGGATGGCCAGGTTCAGAAGCAGATGCCTTGTGCCAGCGTCTGATTCAGTCAGACTCCCGGCACCTTCAGGAACCTGTGCCCATTTAACCAACTTATCCTGGACCCACATTTAATGCAAAATGATTGAAATAAGCTATGCAGCGGCAAATCTGCCAGGTTGTCTGTTTTGTTTCCCCTTCTGAGTGGCCGTCTGGAAAGGGAGCAAGGAAAGCTAATTGCTTTTCTCTGACAATGCTTGCCACACAATTCCAGACTTGTAATACACCGTACGATTTTAATGCGCCATCATTTCAGTGAGATGCTTCTCTATTGTTGTGGGATTCTCAATATTTATGAAGTGCTGATTAGCGTTGTTTCTTTCAGTTTTCACATCCCGCCTGAGCTTGGAATTTGAAACTGCCTCCAACATGACATTTCACGGTTGAGGTGGTTACAAGAAGAAGGAAGAGATACCGGGGAGTTGCAGAGGTCCCAACACATCTGTGGCTTATGGCTCCCCTCTCTGCTAACGACAAAAGACGACTGTCACAGTTTGTTCTGGGTTAGCAAGGCACGGATACTCCATCTGTGGCACACACTCTTGCAGCCAACCAGCGGTGATGGGTGTCAGGGCAGTGCCAGCAGCCAACAAGGTCACCACCATCTCTGCCCAATTCCCAGCTCACGTTAGGTGTTGAGTGATGTGCTGCCCAAGTAGGGATCCTACAAGTGATGTCATGCAGACCCATTCCTTCTCTCCAGAGATGCTGCCCGTCCCGCTGAGTTACTCCAGCATTTTGTGTCTGTCTTCGATTTTAACCAGCATCTGCAGTTCCTTCCTACAGGTTTACTTTCGTTCATATTTTTTTTCATATTTCAGATACAGCGCGGAAACAGGCCTTTTCGGCCCACCAAGTCCGCACCGCCCAGCGATCCCCGTACATTAACATTATCCTACACACACTAGGGACAATTTTTACATTTACCCAGTCAAATTAACCTACATACCTGCACGTCTTTGGAGTGTGGGAGGAAACCGAAGATCTCGGAGAAAACCCACGCAGGTCACGGGGAGAACGTACAAACTCCGTACAGTACAGCACCCGTAGTCAGGATCGAACCTGAGTCTCCGGCGCTGCATTCGCTGTAAAGCAGCAACTCTACCGATGCGCCACCGTGCCGCACTAGTTCAGTTTAGAGATACAGCGCAGAAACAGGCCCTTCGGCCCACCCAGTCCGTGCCGACCAGCGATCGCCCATTCACACCGGTTCTATGTTATCCCACTTTCGTATTTTAGTTTTCACCGCACATGGCTCACTGAGATTTATGCTGCAAGTTTATTTTACCATGCCTCACTTATAAGTCCATAAGTCATGCGAGCAGAATTCGGCCCATCAAGCCTACTCCTGCCATTCTTTCATGGCTGATCTATCTTTCCCTCTCAACCCCATTCTCCTGCCTTCTCCCGGCAAACCTTTGTTCTCCCGAACGAATTTCAGATTACAAATTCTCCCTATTAAAAAAAATTGGTCCAACTGCAAACATCAAGCAGCCCTAGAAATCTGGAAACATTAGAAATATTTCACTGTTTCTATGAAAACTGCAGGCCTCTCTTTTCTCCAGACGTTCTCTGCCAAGTTCTTCTCCAAACTGTGATTTGAGATCTGGAAATCGCTGTGCCCATGGATAAATGAGACTGCGTGTGATTTCTTGGGTTGAAAAGGACATAGCTTTAATTTGCCTGTATGTAGCCTAACAGCACCTCACCAGCCGTTGGGAAGTGTTTAGCCTTATCACCCAGCCTGAGGGGAGTACAGGCACATCACAACGCTTAATTATAATTTTCTGCAAAACTTTTAAATAGTCTCTTTTACTTATTTCCTGCAGGGGAGAATTGACCTCCTGCTTATATCACCAACGTAACCTTCTCCCACACAGCCTGGACTGTCTGCAGAGCTGGGTAACCAGATAAGCGAATCTTTAATTGTTGTAAGCGTTGGCACTCGCTGTGAATGACTGCTAGCCCCACGGATATCAAGGAATGTCCATGAGAGGAGTTTTGCCAGTCTTGCTGCTTCTGAATCCGACACTAGACCTGTTCCTCTGTCCTTCCCCACTGTGACCTGTGGTCTCCCAGCTCATTTCCACACATTATCCTCTCCAAATCCCAGCAGCAGCCTGGGTCATCTTCCAACTGAACGCTGAGCCCTGAGACACCACTCAAAACTCAAGGTGATAGACAATAGACAATAGACAATAGGTGCAGGAGTAGGCCATTCAGCCCTTCGAGCCAGCACCGCCATTCAATGCGATCATGGCTGATCACTCTCAATCAGTACCCCGTTCCTGCCTTCTCCCCATACCCCCTCACTCCGCTATCCTTAAGAGCTCTATCCAGTTCTCTCTTGAAAGCATCCAACGAACTGGCCTCCACTGCCTTCTGAGGCAGAGAATTCCACACCTTCACCACTCTCTGACTGAAAAAGTTCTTCCTCATCTCCGTTCTAAATGGCCTACCCCTTATTCTTAAACTGTGGCCCCTTGTTCTGGACTCCCCCAACATTGGGAACATGTTATCTGCCTCTAATGTGTCCAATCCCCTAATTATCTTATATGTTTCAATAAGATCCCCCCTCATCCTTCTAAATTCCAGTGTATACAAGCCCAATCACTCCAGCCTTTCAACATACGACAATCCCGACATTCCGGGAATTAACCTAGTGAACCTATGCTGCACGCCCTCCATAGCAAGAATATCCTTCCTCAAATTTGGAGACCAAAACTGCACACAGTACTCCAGGTGCGGTCTCACCAGGGCCCGGTACAACTGTAGAAGGACCTCTTTGCTCCTATACTCAACTCTTGTTACGAAGGCCAACATTCCATTGGCTTTCTTCACTGCCTGCTGTACCTGCATGCTTCCTTTCATTGACTGATGCACTAGGACACCCAGATCTCGTTGAACTCCCCCTCCTCCTAACTTGACACCATTCAGATAATAATCTGCCTTTCTATTCTTACTTCCAAAGTGAATAACCTCACACTTATCTACATTAAACTGCATCTGCCATGTATCCGCCCACTCACACAACCTGTCCAAGTCACCCTGCAGCCTTATTGCATCTTCCTCACAATTCACACTACCCCCCAACTTAGTATCATCTGCAAATTTGCTAATGGTACTTTTAATCCCTTCGTCTAAGTCATTAATGTATATCGTAAATAGCTGGGGTCCCAGCACCGAACCTTGCGGTACCCCACTGGTCACTGCCTGCCATTCCGAAAGGGACCCATTTATCCCCACTCTTTGCTTTCTGTCTGTCAACCAATTTTCTATCCATGTCAGTACCCTACCCCCAATACCATGTGCCCTAATTTTGCCCACTAATCTCCTATGTGGGACCTTGTCGAAGGCTTTCTGAAAGTCGAGGTACACCACATCCACTGACTCTCCCCTGTCAATTTTCCTAGTTACATCCTCAAAAAATTCCAGTAGATTTGTCAAGCATGATTTCCCCTTCGTAAATCCATGCTGACTCGGAATGATCCCGTTACTGCTATCCAAATGCTCAGCAATTTCGTCTTTTATAATTGACTCCAGCATCTTCCCCACCACTGATGTCAGACTAACTGGTCTATAATTACCCGTTTTCTCTCTCCCTCCTTTCTTAAAAAGTGGGATAACATTTGCTATCCTCCAATCCACAGGAACTGATCCTGAATCTATAGAACACTGAAAAATGATCTCCAATGCTTCCACTATTTCTAGAGCCACCTCCTTAAGTACTCTGGGATGCAGACCATCAGGCCCTGGGGATTTATCAGCCTTCAGTCCCATCAGTCTACCCAAAACCATTTCCTGCCTAATGTGGATTTCCTTCAGTTCCTCCATCACCCTAGGTTCTCCGGCCCCTAGAACATTTGGGAGATTGTGTGTATCTTCCTCAGTGAAGACAGATCCAAAGTAACGGTTTAACTCGTCTGCCATTTCTTTGTTCCCCATAATAAATTCCCCTGCTTCTGTCTTCAAGGGACCCACATTTGCCTTGACTGTGGACGTTATGGTAGAGTGACGCCACAAAATTGCTGGAGGACCTCAGCGGGACAGGCAGCATCTCTGGGGAGAAGGAATGGGTGATGTTTCTTCGGAGTCTTGATCCAAAACGTCGCCCATTCCTTCTCCCCAGAGTTGCTGCCTGTCCCGCTGAGTTTCTCCAGCATTTTGTGTCTATCTTCGGTGTAAACCAGCATCTGCAGGTCTATCAGCCCACCGAGTCCACGCAAATCAGCAACCACCCCTTTCACATCAGTTCTACTTTATGCCACTTTCTCATCCACTCCCTACACTGGGGGCAATCTTACAGAGACCTTGTTTGTCTGGTATCGCAAAGTGCTGGAGTAACTCAGCAGGTCAGGCAGCATTAGGAGAGAGGGAATGGGTGACGTTTCGGGTCGAGACCCTTCTTCAGACTGATGTCAGGGGGGCGGGACAAAGAAAGGATATAGGTGGAGACAGGAAGATAGAGGGAGAACTGGGAAGGGGGAGGGGAAGAGAGGGACAGAGGAGCTATCTAAAGTTGGAGAAGTCAATGTTCATACCACTGGGCTGCATGCTGCCCAAGCGAAATATGAGGTGCTGTTCCTCCAATTTCTGGTGGGCCTCACTATGGCACTGGAGGAGGCCCATGACAGAAAGGTCAGACTGGGAATGGGAGGGAGAGTTGATGCCTAGATGCTGCCTAACCTGCTGAGTTACTCCAGCATTTTGTGATACCTTCGATTTGTACCAACATCTGCAGTTATTTTCCTACACATGTTTTTCCGGTACGTTAGAATAAATAGTCTGGTAAGAATTTGATAAGTTGCAGAGAGAAATGACTTACTGCATTGGGAGAGTCTGGAACAAAGGGCCTATGTTTAGGTTAGACCCAACCTGTTCAGAGGTTAAGGTCAGAAACAGTCCCTTCAGCAAATGGTGGAGGAAATCGAAAACTCACAGAGAAACAAAAGTCTAAGTCAATAAGAAATGTCAAAACTGACATTGATAGATCTTTACTGGGTATTGGTGTTGAAGATCATAGAATCATGGTGCATATCAGGAGCCACGCTCCAGATTAAATGTGATCTAATTGAATGGCGTTACAGGCTATAGATCCCAAATGACCTTCTCTTGCTCTGACGTTTCCAATTCCGTGACTTATTTTAGATTGATCCACAATAGAAAAATTTCATTATTTTCAACATAAGGGTTTTTCTTTGAAGATGTTCCTACAACAATCCAATGCTGAGTAAATGGTCTGTGGAATTCTAGTGCGGAAATCCAACATCCAGCTGAGGAAAGGCCGGGCGGGGTTTTAATTCCTGTTCAGTGCTGAGGTGTGGGTTCGGGAGATGGACTAAGCTCAGCTCCACAGGGTCTCACCACTGCCAAGGACTCCATGTCGCGGCTTCTGCACGATCAACTCATCTCTTCGGTTGAACCTTGCCGTTCAGTTCCAGGTTTACTGAACGCCAACTAGCGCTAACACCAGGTGACTCAGTTCAGTTCACTTTAGTTTATTGTCACGTGTTCCGAGGTACAGTGAAAAGCTTTTGTTGCGTGCTATACAGTCAGCAAAACGACAAGACATGATTACCATCGAGCCGTTCACAGTGTATAGATACATGATAAGGGAATAACGTTTAGTGTAAGGAAAGCCAGCAAAGTCTGATCAAGGATAGTCCGAGGGTCACCAATGAGGTAGATAGTAGTTCAGGACTGCTCTCTGGTTGTGGTAGATGATTCAGTTGTCTGACTGGGTGATAGCTCAAAAGAGGAGCAAAAATAATAATTATTGTCACAACATCTATATACTAAAACTCTTGTTTGTTATCTTGTTTGTGACTGAACTTCAGCCAAAACGGTACACGACAGCGCGACAATTTTAGGCCCACCTTCCTCACCATTGTCACTCTAGTGATAATGCAAGTAGTTTTATTGAAATCGATGTTATATTTTTAAAGTTATTCACAATTTTAAGTTTAAAAAGAAGGGAGGGGGAGGGGAGGAGGGAGGACGGAGGAGGGAGGGAGGGGGGAAGGGGGGAGTGAGGGAGAAGGGAGATGGGAGGGGGGGGGGTTAAGGAGAGAGGGGAGAGAACAGGATGCTGCACCAATGCAGGAGAGGTTTGGGCCCAATGGGTCCACTTGGTCTAGTAGATTATAAAACAGAACAGCACAGGAGTGGGCACTTTGGCCTTCAATGGTTGTACTGACCACAATGCAAGATAAACTAGTCTCATCTGCCTGTACATGATCCATATCCTTCTATTGCCCGCACTTCCATGTGCCTGCCTAAAGGCCTCTTAAACACCACTATCGTATCTGCCTTCACCACCGCCCCTGGCAGTGCGTTCCAGGCCCCCACCACCCTCTGTGTAAAAAACACTTGCCTCTCACATTTAATTTTAGTTTAGTTTAGTTTAGAGATACAGCATGAAAACAGGCCCTTCGGCCCACCAAGAACGTGTCGACCAGCGATCCCCGCGCACTAACACTATCCTACACACACAAGGGACAATTTCCAATTTTTACCAAGCCAATTAACCTACAAACCTGCACGTCTTTCGAGTGTGGGAGAAAACCAGAGGTCTCAGAGAAAACCCGTGGGGTCACGGGGAGAACGTACAAACTCCGTACAGGCAGCGCCCGCAGTCGGGATCGAACCCGGGTCTCTGGCGTATCTCCATTAAACTTTCCCCCTCTCATCTTACACTTCTGCCCTGCAGTGTTGGACATGTCCACCCTTCATTCATCCACTCCAACCCCGCGCTACACCTCGCGCCTGGTTCAATGAGTGACCGGCGGGACTGGAAGCCAGTAACTGTGGCACATCTCAGCTAGTGTGGCTGACGATACCTCATGATATCAGTCTGAAGAAGGGTCTCGACACAAAATGCCAGCCATTCCTTCTCTCCAGAGATGCTGCCTGTCCCGCTGATGATACCCTGGGTCTGTTATGCCTGTTATACTCCCTGCTAACAACCTGCTAGAGGGACACCAATGTCATGAGAAACTATCTCGTGAATTCTTCATTTCCTTTGGTTGAGGTGGGGAGGAGAAAGACCGAGCAATACGTTCTAATCTTGGAATATGATGGTTTTCAACATGGGGTAGAAAGGAACTGCAGATGCTGGTTTACACCAAAGATAGACACAAAATGCTGGAGTAATTCAGCAGGACAGGCAGCATCTCTGGAGAGAAGGAATGGGGGACACTTTGCACCTGAAGAAGGGTCTCAATCTGAAACGTCAACCATTCCTCCCCCACAGAGATGCTGCCTGTCCCGCTGAGTTACTCCAGCATTTTGTGTCCATTTTCGGTTTTCAACATGATTTCATTTAGTTTAGAGATAGAGCCTGGAAACAAGCCCTTCGGCCCACCGTGACCGTGCCGACCAGCAATCACCCTTGCACATTGGTTCCACATTATCCCACTTTCACATCTTCTCCCTACACACAAGAGGCAATTTACAGAGGCCGATTAACCTGCAAACTCGCACGTCTTTGTGATGTGGGAGTAGGGTTGCCAACTGGCCCGTATTAGCTGGGACATCCTGTATTTTGGGCTAAGTTGGTTTGTCCCGTACGGGACCGCCCTTGTCCCGTATTAGTAGGGTTGCCAACTTCCTCACTCCCAAATACAGGACAAAGGGTGATGTCACCGCCACGCGCCCCACGTAACCTCACCCAGCCAGCGGCCACGTGCTCCTGCTCCACCAATGGCGGCTGCCAGAGCTGGGCGGAGTGGGAGCTTGTGGCCGCTGGCTGGGCGAGGTCACGTGGGGCGCGGGGCGGCGGCGCCATCTTGTCCCATATTTGGGAGTGAGGAAGTTGGCAACCCTAGGTGGGAGGAAACCACGAGGTCACAGGCAGAACCTAAAAACTCCACACAGACAGCAGCCGAGATCTGGATTAAGCCTGGGTCTCTGGTACTGTGAGGCAGTAGTTTTGCCATCTGCCCCCATTGCTACATGTGTCACAAGCCAAAAATGGTTTCTACAAATTTAGTAATAATGAATAGATTGAGTCTATCTCTGTAGCTAGATCGCTGGGCATTCAATGGACGGCAACACTAACATTCTTAAAGGAATCAGTTCAGCTTTTAGCATCCTGGAAGAAACAAATGTGAGAAGGGAATGTCCCAATGGCCAAACTCAGCCACTTGGAAAAAATAAATTGTAACAGGTTTATGAGTTGGCACAGGCATTTGTCTTGACACTGTCAGTCAGAAGACAAGCTCGCCTCATTTACTCCTGCTCTTCTCGATGCTGGTTTCTGGTACTGCTTCATCCATGGACTTGATGCACTTGCTTCAAGCCTGAGGCAAACACTCTCCACACACGGTCCCCCCCTTCTCCCCCCAACCGACAACCCAGCTGGGACCTGGAACAGCACAGGATGAAGTGGACACTTGTGATGAAATCTCTAAAGTCAAGTAAGAACATTTGTTAAAAGCTTAACATGCTTTCCCTCTGGGGCTGTGGTACACAGTTAATTCCTAATTTAGAAACGCAGCCTAGTAAAGAGGCCAATGTATTTATGTTGTACATGTCAAAACCAATATTACACTAGTTCTACCCTATACACAAGGGACAATTTGCAGAAGCCAATGAACTCACAACCCTGCACGTCTTTGGAAACCGGAGCACCCGGAGAAAACCCACATGGTCAAGGGGGAACGTACAAACTCCGTACAGATGGGATTGAACCCGGGACTCTGGCACTGTTTGTACGTTCTCCCCGTGACCATGTGGGTTTTCTCCGGGAGCTCTGGTTTCCTCCCACACTCCAAACACATGCAGGTTTGTAGATTAATTGGCTTCAGTAAAATTGTAAATTGTCCCTAGTGTGTAGGATAGTGCTACTGTGCGGGGGAATCGCTGGTCGGTGCGGACTTGGTGGGCTGAAGGGCCTGTTTCCGCGCTGTATCTCTAAAGTCTAAAGTCACATAAAGTCTAGCACACCAGCCTTTATAAACCCCTTTCAACCTTGCCATCCCATCTCCCCTGAACTTTACCCAGCCACAAACATTCTCCTTTGTCCTCTCCTCACCTCCCTGCCCCTCTCTCATTTTGCATCTTAAAATCTCTCATCTTTGAGGTGGGGAGCGTTTCTGATGAAACCCGAAAGCTGACTCGTTTTGATATCTGCAGGTGTTAGCTGATCTGCTGAGTGTTCCCAGTATCTGCTGCTTTTCCATGATGGGTGCAGCATCTGCCACGTTTCGATGTTCAGCACAGACTGTCGTTGTTGCCACAACCAGCAGGGAGGCGATGGGATTGATGGCAACAATCAGTGCAGCGAGATTAAGATGACAGAGGCCCTGCTTCACCCGTGACTTGATACAAGACAGCCCGAGGCCACAACTGTGCTTCTGATAAGAGGAGATAGAAGGATCGAACCAAATGTCGTCAGCTTACACAGAAGGAACTTGTTGGAGCGTGCGGATGAGATATTCATGAACACATATATCAACAGTCAGGTAAAAAGCTTCTCGTTTTAGACGATAAAGATGCTGCCCAGTTGGGAGAATGCCTCTCTTCCTCAAATGAGACAGACTGCCTCCAGGGTGCACAATACAAAGACAGACACAGAGTGCTGGAGTAACTCAGCGGGACAGGCAGCATCTCTGGAGGGAAGGAATGGGTGTCATTTCGGGGTCGAGACCTTTCTGCACAGTGCGCTCGCTTTTCATGTGAAAATTTTTCCATCCAGAGAGTTGTGAATCTGCGGAATTTTCTGCCACAGAAGGCAGTGGAGGCCAATTCACGGGATGGTTTCATAGAAACATAGAAAATAGGTGCAGGAGTAGGCCATTCGGCCCTTCGAGCCTGCACCGCCATTCAATATGATCATGGCTGAGATCAAGAGAGAGTTAGACTTAGCTCTTAGTGCTAACGGAATCAAGGGATATGGGGAGAAAGCAGGACTGAATGTGGATGATCAGCCATGATCACAATGAATGGCGGTGCTGGCTCGAAGGGCCAAATGGCTTCCTCCTGCACCTATTTTCTATGTTTCTATGTAAACCCACATGGTCACAGGGAGAATGTGCAAACTACACAAAGACAGCACCCAAGGTCTTTCTGTTCCAATTAGCATCAACACACACCCCAATATATAAATGAAACATCAATGTTTGCCCATGTAGGAGATGAACTCTCTGCTATTGTAAAACACCAATACTTGATGTTTTAAAGCTTGGTGGTCACTGGCCATAACAGCAAGCCTCAGAAAGAAAACCCTTTTAAACCCTTTTCAAATGTAAAACAATTTTAATTACACAGAGTGGAGTCTCCTAGAACTGAGTGGAAATTGCAGTCTCCATAACTAACATCGTCTTGATCTTTTTAATTCCCTGATAATCTGCACAAATGGTTGAGTGCACAGCGGATTAGTTTAGCAGTCGGCTAATACAATCATTTGCTCTTCACCTTGGGGGCACTGCAGGGAGCTGTTTGAAAGGATGTTTTGCCTAATGTGGGCATGAGGTATTGCTGATGGGCAAGGGACACACAGGCAGGGGAGCCCATCCACGTTGCCCAAAACTGCAGCGGAATCAATGATGACTTTCTCAATTTGAAATAAAAACACAGTCAAGTCTTCCCAATGTGAAGGATGACACTGATCTTTAGTTTGGTTTAGTTTAGCTTCGACCGGAAACAGGCCCTTCGGCCCACCGGGTCCACACTGACCAGCGATCCCTGCACATTTACACATTTCATTAGTACGGGTGTCAGTGGTTACGGGGAGAAGGCAGGAGAATGGGGTTAGGAGGGAGAGATATTTAGGGCCATGATTGACGTCACCTACCCGTGTTCTCCAGAGATGCTGCCTGACCCGCTGAGTTACTCCAGCTCTTTGTGTCTATCTGCATCTTATCGATGGTCCAGCAACTACTGCCTCTACTAACACAGCTGTAAAGGATCGGTGAACCTCCAAAAGCGCAGTGTTAGTACAGAACTAGTGGCTGTCTGTCCGTGTCACATCTTCAGACTAGTCAGGGTTAAGGGAGAGGAGACAACACCAGAGATCCCGACTACGGGTGCTGTCTGTACGGAGTTTGCACATTCACCCCGTGACCTGCGTGGGTTTTCTCCGAGTGCTCCAGTTTCCTCTCACACCCCAAAGACGTGCGGGTTTATAGATTAATTAGCTGCAGTGAATTGTCCCTAGTGTGTCGGATAGAACTAGTGTATGGGAGCCCTGCTGGCCGGTGTGGACTCGGTGGGCCGAAGGGCCTGTTTCCACACTGTGTCTCTAAAACTAAAACTCAAAAAAAACATCACTACCATGATCTGCAGCGATGGAGACTCATGCCTGATAATCAATAACGTTAGACTCTCATCCACACGTGACACAGAGTCCAGACAGCGGGACAAGTTCATTAATAACACAGTTGGGTGGCCTCTGGGTCTGTTCTGCCTTAAAATACTTAATTAGTTGCTAACAGTTAGGAAGAGCAATAATGAGGGTTTGTAGAGAAGGCTAAGGTGCAACTATAGTCCTGCAAATCAACATGTACATGAAAGCTACGCTGTTTTCCAGGGCAGCCATTAGCTTCAAACTACACTGCCCTGCTTTTAGATCCTTTTAGTCAATAGGGAGATCAAAGGTGACATTGATGAGGAACATGAAGCAGATGCTAGGCACTGGATGGGCGCCGGCAAGCATAGTATCTATCCCGCTTCATCCTTCAATCCAAAGGGAGACAGATCTGTGACCTTTCCCTCTTAGTCGGGGAATTACCAATTCTTCTGAACTGGAATCTTAAAATGAATTGTCAATCAGCGTTAGAAGAGAAAATGGCAAAGGCTGCTTTTATGTTATTGACTTTATTCTGCACACAGCTAGTCATTCACCTCCCTTCACAACAGGTGAGGCCAGCTCACACTTGAGATTCCAACAACTAAATGAAAGTGACTGCCAAACCAGTAGTTGGATGTGCTCAAAGTTGCAGGACTTGCTGTTTGGAAGCAGGCAATCTGTGGTGGAATTATAGGTGGAGTTTTCTACCTCAGCCAACAATGTTCTGGAACAGAAACATGGAGTGTGGTGTGAAGAAGGGAGATCTTCGGTTTCCTCCCACACTCCAAAGACGTACAGGTACGTAGGTTAATTGGCTGGGCAAATGTAAAAATTGTCCCTAGTGTGTGTAGGATAGTGTTAATGTGCAGGAATCGCTGGGCGGCGCGGACTCGGTGGGCCGAAGGGCCTGTTTCCGCGCTGTATCTCTAAATCTAAAAAAAATCTAAAACCCCAAGCGTCACCCATCCTTTTCCTCCAGAGATGCTGCCAGACCTGCTGAGTTACTCCAGCACTTTGTGTCTATCCAAGGTAACCCAGAAGCTTGGCCTACCAATCTAGCGGTCAGAGTTCAAACTCATTCCCAGAAATTACTTTTGGAAGACAGATTTTTCATGGCAATGACGGCCATGAAACTACTGGATGCTTTAGTTTAGCTTAGAGGTACAGCGCAGAAACAGGCCCTTCGGCCCACCGAGTCCAGGTCGACTAGCGATCCCCGCACACTAACACTATCCTACACACACAAGGGATAATTTACATTTACACCAAGCCAATTAACCTGCAAACCTGTACGTCTTTGGAGTGTGGGAGGAAACCAAAGATCTTGGAGAAAACCCACGCAGTCACGGAGAGAACGTACAAACTCCATACAGACAGCACCCGTAGTCAGGATCGAACCCGGGTCTCTGGCGCTGTGAGGCAGCAACTCTACCGCTGCACCACCGTGCCATCCAGGTTAATGCATGCTTGCCACGGGACAATGGTTTTGATATTCAGTTTAGTTTAGTTTGGCTTATTGTCACGTGAAACGAGGTACAGTGAAAAGCTTTTGTTGCGTACTATTCAGTCAGCGGAAAGACAATACTGTACATGATTACAATCGAGCCATTGACAGTGTACAGATACATGATAAGGGAACAACGTTAAGTGCAAGGTAAAGCCAGCAAAGTCCATTCAAGGATAGTCCAAAGGTCACTAATGAGCTAGATAGTAGATAGACACAAAATGCTGGAGTAACTCAGCGGGTCAGGCAGCATCTCGGGAGAGAAGGAATGGGTGACGTTTCGGGTTGAGACAGTCTGAAGAAGGGTCTCGACCCGAAACGTCACCCATTCCTTCTCTCCCGAGATGCTGCCTGACCCGCTGAGTTACTCCAGCATTTTGTGTCTTCCTTCAATTCATGCTAACTTTATTTAAACCAGCATCTGCGGGTTTCTTCATGCACTAGTAGTTTAGGACAAGAAGCAGGCCTTCCGTTACGCTCAGTTCATGAAGCTGAGTTTCACCACAGCCGAAGGTACCAAAACAAGATTTAAAAAAGAATTTCCACCTGTACCTATATAACCGTAACACGATTACAGGCCCTGCTAATTTAATTCCTCTTCAATTCTAAATGCCGTCTATATTTTTCTGCGGTCTCCAAATACATAAAACACCAACTTCACACTTCCAGTATACCGGAGGTTAAACCGTTTGATATCCACTGAAGACCTCCGATATGCACAAGTCAATATTCTCCACCACATAATATGTCGTTAATTGTAACTGCGATTCGACTTTTCTTCTCTTAACTTGAAAGACCAGTAATATTGATTGGATTGACATCCAATTAAAACCTTTGCTGGTTGATATCCTTCACCAATCTGCTCAAAATCTTCCTGTTAATTACTCATTTATTTAGCAATTTGCCTGAAGCTTTCAAGTTGGTCAGTGTGTTAATATATGTTGATGATATTAGGCACCGTCTGTTTGTGAGATCTCACTGGAATTATCATGAATAATATCAGATCAAATAATGAACTGAATAAAGAAAAAAACATATGTCCCTCTGAATTTTTGATATTCAGACTAATAACTGGTTTAGGATTGAGAGGCTCCAGTGAAAAGACAAAACAAAAAAAAAAGATTTAAGTCTTTGACAGATACAAAAAGCTGGAGTAACTCAGCGGAACTGGCATCATGTTAAGGAAACAAAATGCAGATGCTGGTTTAAATCAAAGGTGGACACAAAAAGCTGGAGTAACTCAGCAGGACAGGCAGCATCTCTGGAGAGAAGGAATGGGTGGCGTTTCGGGTCGAGACCCTTCTTCAGATTTAAGTCTTCAGTCAGAGGGTGGAGAATCTGTGGAACTCATTGCCACAGACGGCTGTGGAGGCCAAGTCAATGGATATTTTTAAGGCAGAGATAGATAGATTCTTGATTAGTAAGTTGGGCCGAAGGGCCGGTTTCCACTCCATGACTGTGCCCAAGGTGAGGATTTATCCCGGGTCTCTGGCACTGTGAGACCACAGCTGTATTAGCTGCTCCACCCCTGCCACCCTCCCCCTGCCCCAGTGGACACAAGGACTGCCAACTCTCCTGGTTTTCTCTTGCAATTCAACATTAGTCCCCTGTACAATACTGTTTGCAGTTCCAGAGAAAAAAAAAGCACTGGGCTGTCAAAACATATATTCCTTGCAAACTTTCCATTTATTAATTATAAATGTTAGTGTACTAAAGACAGGAAAAAGGCTGTGGGCTGTTAGGAAATGTCTAAATGGGTATTTGAAAAGTGTTTATTTTTTAAATAGCCTTTAAATTGGTATGTGTGATGATGGAGAGGTTAGGTTTAACTGCATCAATGTAAAAACAGACCCACAGTCAGTGTAATGATGGTGATCAATTGCAGATTTGCCAGAATTATAGGTGTAAAATGTAAGCCATTAGAAGCGATGTCGAGTGTTCAGAAAGATATCGGGGACAAGGCTGCAATGGAAGAGTTAGAAACATAGAAACATAGAAAATAGGTGCAGGAGTCGGCCCTTCGAGCCATTCAATATGATCATGGCTGATCATCCAACTCAGTATCCCGTACCTGCCTTCTCTCCATACCCCCTGATCCCTTTAGCCACAAGGGCCACATCTAACTCCCTCTTAAATATAGCCAATGAACTGGCCTCAACTACCTTCTGTGGCAGAGAATTCCACAGATTCACCACTCTCTGTGTGAAAAAAAACGTTCTCATCTCGGTCCTAAAAGACTTCCCCCTTATCCTTAAACTGTGACCCCTTGTTCTGGACTTCCCCAACATCGGGAACAATCTTCCTGCATCTAGCTTGTCCAACCCCTTAAGAATTTTGTAAGTTTCTATAAGATCCCCCCTCAATCTTCTAAATTCCAGCGAGTACAAGCCGAGTCTATCTAGTCTTTTGTCATATGAAAGTCCTGCCATCCCAGGAATCAGTTAGAGAATGAGACTGACTGGGATTGGACCTCCAAGGCGGTACTCCAAAGTGGTGCAGCGGGTAGAGCTGATGCCTCACAGCACCAGAGACCCGGGCTTGATCCTGACCTCAGGTCCTGTCCGTGTGGAGTTTGCACGTTCTCCCTGTGACCACATGGGTTTCCTCCGGGTGCTCTGGTTTCATCCCACATTCCAGAAGCATGCGGATTTGTGGGTTAATCGGCCTCAGTAAATCACCCCCAAGTGTGCTGGGAGATTGGAGTAACATAGAACTGGTGTAAAGTGATTAATGGTTGGCGTGGACCTGGTAGGCCGAAGGGCCCGTTTTCGTGCTGTATCTCTAAACATCGACCCAAAGGCCACTTTTACACTGTAATTATTCTATAATGTTCATGGAGGTGATTCCACTATCGAGTATCTGGAAACCTGAGGATTCTCGTGACAGATCAAAGCCAGAAACACTAATCAAGTCTTTGATCTGACTTTTTGTTAATCTTTCATTAATTTGTTCCATGTACCTTTTCATATCTCTCGGTTCGAGGGTTGCCAACCTCCTCACTCCTAAATACGGGACAAGGTGACGTCACCGCCCCGCGCCCCACGTGACCTCACCCAGCCAGCGGCCACGTGCCCGGACCGGGCGGCCGCCATTGGTGGAGCGGGAGCACGTGGCCGCTGGCTGGGTGAGGTCATGTGGGGCGCGGGGCGGTGACGTCACCCTCTGTCCCTTATTTGGGAGTGAGGAAGTTGGTAACCCTACTAATACGGGACAAGGGCGGTCCCGTACGGGGCAAACTAATTTAACCCAAAATACGTGATGTCCCGGCTAATACGGGACCGTTGGCAACCCTGCTCGGTTCCCTCTCTGCTGACTCTCAGTCTGAAGAAGGGTCTCGACCTTTCAGGATTCATCACCTATTCCTTTCCCCCAGAGACGCTGCCTGTCCCGCTGAGTTACTCCAGCTTTTTGTGTCTATCTTCGGTGTAAACCTGCATCTGCAGTTCCTTCCTACACTGAAGGTAACATTAAGGCTTCTCTAGCAGATGAAATGGCTTATTGTGAATAGAACTACTAAAGGAGTGTCCCTTAATGCTCGATTAACTGTTGGATTATATTAATTTAATAAGTAATTAAAAGTAGCAGGTAAATTCTACTTATTTAAAAAACCATGTCCCTGTCACTATAATAAATGGGTACTATTAGCACGTAATTCTTTTTTATTACCAGAGTTTAATGATTGTAGTATAGCATGATCAAAATTAAATGATATCCTCTGCTTACTGATACAGCATGCTCATGTATTAACCCAAGCAAGTAATCCCCTGTATTCATAAGTTTTGCGAACCATTGTTCAGTGCTGATTCTAATTAAAACTTCAGTACGTTACAACTAGACTCAGTACGGTTTCATTGAGATGTACCCTGCTGATGACATGTCCTTGCAATGGATTATACAGAAATACATCCTGTGCACAAAATCATGAGAGGAATAGATCGGGTAGATGCAGAGTCTCTTGCCCAGAGTAGGGGAATCGAGGACCAGAGGACATAGGTTTTAGATGAGGGGAGAAAAGATTTAAAAGGAACCTGAGGGGTAACTTGGGTTGTGGGTGTATGGAACAAGCTGCAGCTTGTTTGGCACAGGCATTATGGGCCGAAAGGCCTGTTCCTGTGCTGTAATGCGCTACGTTCTGTAAACACAACAATATGACTCTTCAGTGAAAGAGCCAGGTTTTCTGGTGTCCAGGTTAACCCCTTCCATCACGATCTCTGCCATTCACCCGGGAGAATAAAGCAACATGATTTACTCGAATGGTTTAGCCTTTCCACTAAGATTAGCTGATGCAGCATTCGCTGTGTTTACTTACTCAGCCTTCAGGGAAAGTTAAGCCTATCATTAATTTGTCAGTATTGGGTACGAAGCCCCTGCACGTTTCAGTGTTCCTCGTTCTCAGCTGTTTACCAAACACTGGCGGGGAGCAGAGAACAGCTGTGAGTTACTGCATCTAACCAGCTGGCCAGATTACCAGGCTTCCTGGTTTGTTTACCAATACCCTTTACCAAAGGTGCCGAGTGAGATACATTTTATCGGCAATTCCTGTCATCCTTTATCGTAATCGGTGCTGAAATGGTGTCAGAAAATATTATAATATAGTGTCAGGATTGACAGTGAAAAGGCAAACTCGAGTGAGATCATAATTCAAATGACTGCTGAAGATTAGTCTGTCTTCCTGGATTATGTGTCAGGGGGTTTGAAGTTTTCAAAGGAATAACAGCCACCATTATCAAACTCTATTACCCAACTATGGCTGCTCACAGCCCGATTTGCAGCCTTCAGTGGAAGTCTTAATGATTGTCAGGGATGCTTACTTAATGTAATGGAGTTATCCAACAGCTGCTTTTGTGTTGTGTTTAGGTTTTACAAACTCCCTCATGCATAATTACTACAATGAGCATTAGGCAGATATTTGAATAATAGATTCCTGTGTAGTCACCAGTTTGCCGTAACTGAACATGTAGACGTGGAACTGGGAATGCAGCAGAAGTATTTCCCCATTAAACCAGGATGCATTTCGTCATCTCCTTGGCTAAGGCACCATGCTTTAAATCATTGAGTTCAGTTTATTGTCACGTCTACCGAGGTGCAGTGAAAAGCTTTTGTTGCGTGCTAACCAGTCAGTGGAAAGACAACACATGGTTACAATCGAGCCGTCCAGTATACAGATACAGGATAGCACAAGGATACTCCTCTTTTTCCTATGATCTTATTTATCTTCAGACTTTAGGCTTTAGAGATACAGGTCGTTCGGCCCATCGTGTCCGCGCCGACCAGCGATCACTATCCTACCCACTAGGGACAATTTACAATGTACAGAAGCCAATCAAGGGCAGCACGGTGGCGCAGCGGTAGAGTTGCCGCCTTACAGCGAATGCAGCGCCGGAGACTCAGGTTCAATCCTGACTATGGGCGCCATCTGTACGAAGTTTGTACGTTCTCCCCGTGACCTGCGTGGGTTTTCTCCGAGATCTTCGGTTTCCTCCCACACTCCAAAGACGTGCAGGTTTGTAGGTTAATTGGCTGGGCAAATGTAAAAATTGTCCCTAGTGTGTGTAGGATAGTGTTAATGTGCGGGGATCGCTGGGCGGTGCGGACCCGGTGGGCCGAAGGGCCTGTTTCTGAGCTGTATCTCTAAATCTAAATTAAAATCTAAAAGCCTACAAACCTGCATGACTTTGGAATGTGGGAGGAAACCGGAGCACCCGGAGGAAACCCACGTGGTCACAGGGAGAATGTGCAAACTCCACACAGACAGCACCCATAGTCAGGATTGAAGCTGCATCTCTGGCGCTGTGAGGCAGCAACTCTACTGCTACCCCTGCCACCCCTCTGTCCGACAGTGTTTCTCCTTGTACTCCTGAAAGCCGTGCACCCCCAAGGAGGCCGCCTCAACCCGCTCGTCGCGGGCACCCGGGCGGTGAGGAGCAGGAGGCGGCAAGGGGGGGGGGGGTTGAGAGGAAAGGGGAGAGGGAGCCACTCACCCTGGCCCCAGGAGGCCAGCAGCAGGAGAGCGGCCGCAAGGCGCTGCCGCATGTACGCCCTGCCGGCGACCATCTTCTTTGACCCTCTGACACCGCACTGCACCATGGGAGGAAGGTCAGGCGTGGGGCATGCTGGGTGAGCATCGGTCCTCCCAGCGTTGCTGCACGCAGGGGGGGGGGGGCTCATTTATTAAAGTTTATTACGTTAATAACTTTCAAAATGGAACAAAACTTGATCAATGTACACCAGAGGCGAATGGTGAATAAGGTGGGGATAGATAGATAGATAGATAGATAGATAGATAGATAGATAGATAGATAGATAGATAGATAGATAGATAGATAGATAGATAGATAGATAGATAGATAGATAGATAGATAGATAGATAGATAGATAGATAGATAGATAGATAGATAGATAGATAGATAGATAGATAGATAGATTAAACGCAGGCAGGTGGGACTGCAAGAAACCATGCTTCTTGGTTTGCACGAGCAGTTTGGGCCGACGAGCCTGTTTCCGTGCTGTATGACTTCATCAGCAGCAATAATGAAGTCCAACATCTTGATATAAGCAGGTGTTAGAGAGGTGTGTAAGAAGGAACTGCAGATGCTGGTTTAAACCGAAGATAGACACAAAAAGCTGGAGTAACTCAGCGGGACAGGCAGCATCTGTGGAGAGAAGGACTGGGTGATGTTTCGGGTCGAGACCCTTCATCAGATAGGTGTTCTGGCCCTGCTTTGATCTGACCTGTTCTCACCAGCAGTTCCCTCCCCTCTACTTTCAGTCTGAGGGAGGGTCCCGACCCGAAACGTACCCATCCTTTCTCTCCAGAGATACTGCCCGATCCACTCTGGCACTTTGTGTCTGTCGTTGGTATATACTAGCATCTGCAGTTCCTTTCCACACATCAGAAATGTGCATCCACCTGAGAAATAGTCCTCCTGGACATAGTTAGTCAGAGCAAGTCTTTTCATTTATTAATTCTAGTCATTTGTTATTACGTTCACTAATTGTCTTTTATATCACGGTATTTATTTCCACTTTCTTTTCAACAACTGTCTCCAACAATTGTCACCCTGAAACTTTGATACTTTGATCACTGATAAGTGTGACTAATGAGCCAGCCAATACTATGCTTCACCACACCTTTACATAGGGGTTTCCAACTTCCTCACTCCCAAATACGGGATAAGGTGACGTCACCACCCCGCGCCCCACGTGACCTCACCGCCCCGCGCCCCACGTGACCTCACCCAGCCAGCAGCCACGTGCTTCCGCTCCACCAATGGCGGCCGCTGGCTCGGTGAGGTCACGTGGGGCGCGGGGCGGTGACATCACCCTTTGTCCCTTCTTTGGGAGTGAGGAAGTTGGCAACCCTACTAATACGGGACAAGGGCGGTCCCGTACGGGGCAAACCAATTTAGCCCAAAATATGTGATGTCCCGGCTGATACGGGACAGTTGGCAACCCTACCTTTAATGGAAGAGCTTTTGGATTGAAGTCCATCAGGAAAAATAGACTGTGAAAGAGCTTCAGTAGACTCTATGTGAGCAGTTATCCTTCTGGGCATTGCCGTGGCCTCAGGCTTGTGCTACTGAATGGTCCCACTTGGACCTAACATCTACAAGGTCCACCAGTCCGGGACACACACCCGTCACATCACACGTCCCGATTGTGTTGGCACGGGAAGCTGCAGGGAAACAAACCCTTCCACGGGGAAGTCAAGTATAACGCAGGACCATCCAGACCTGCTGTCCGATGAAAGTGAAGCCGTGGGCTTAATAAGCCAATTACGTCGCTCCAGTTGCCTTTCCCCCCTGCTCGTTGTCTGGGGCCAGGGTTATCCTGGTCTGGAGCAAGCATCAGAGAGAAACAGTAACTGTTGTCAGCGATAAGGATTCATATTCTAATTGTTTTAATCACTAGCCTCTGGCATGGTTGCAATTCTGTTTCTAGTTTGGACACCTCCACTGCCTACATTTTACAAAGAAACACCAACTGAATTAGTGCCAGCTGTACTTAAGGGGCAACTAGGGATTGAATTGAATAAATTTTGGGTTGTTGATATAGTGTGAATTTTCAGTAAACGACAAAAAAATGGTGAACTCTTCATTCAGTGGTGAAATGCCTTTACTGGAGGTAGTGGGATTACAGTGGCTGGTCCTTCCTTGCCTCCCAACCCTTGCTTGTGATGGGCTGATCCCTAAAGTCAAGAGAGAGAGAGCTAGATAGAGCTCTTAAGGATAGCGGAGTCAGGGGGTATGGGGAGAAGGCAGGAACGGGGTACTGGTTGAGAATGATCAGCCATGATCACATTGAATGGCGGTGCTGGCTCGAAAGGCCGAATGGCCTACTCCTGCACCTATTGTCTATTGTCTATTATCTAATGTCAACCTGCAACGATCCATTTAGGCAACTCTTCCAATTATTAGCCCACTCACTTTTCCCTGAACAAGAAGTTTCATTTTTTTTCAGTGTTAGATACAGCATGGAAATAGGCCCTTCAGCCCACCGAGTCCACGCCAACCATCGCTCACCCATACAGTAGTTCCATGTCATCTTAATTTTGCATCCTACACACACTAGGGACAATTTACAATTTTACCGAAGCCAATTAACCTACAGTCTGCACGTCTTTGGAGTGTGGGAGGAAACCAGAGCTCCTGGAGAAAACCCTCCCGATCACAGGGTGAACGTACAAACTCTGTACAGACAGTACCGGTAGTCAGGATCGAACCCGGGTCTCTGGCGCTGTGAGGCAGCAGCTCTACCATTGCGCCCGTGTGTCGCCTGCATATCAGTATTTCTAAATACCTCTTAGGACAAAACTCAGACCTTCACAGTTTTGTCAATGCTTCCAGTTACGTAGACATTCAGAAAGCACACAAGTCTGGACACAAGCCCCCTTGGCTCTCCCAGACCATTTCACAGCTTGTACAACAGTCCAGGAGTCTTGGCTCCTGGTGCAGACTGCAATACTGCATCTTTGGACTTGTGCACACAAACTCTCTTATTGTACAGCTGTTTGTACAGCTGGTCGTACATCTGTCCAGGCCTATTGATACAGGTAGTTAGCCATTCAATCTGCAGGCTTTGCCACATGCCAAACATTTAATGTACAACTTTTAATTAATTGGTGTTTTGTGATTTGTTTAATGAAGCAGAAAAGTATTTCCACAGATTCCGCTCGATGCCAATTCCAATCCTTGTCTTTCAATATGCTCTTATTAAAGGCAACTCTAAATTTCCAGTAATCTTGTATCACCATCCAAAGGAAAATGTCTCCTCCTTACAGCTGCCATTAGGGCTGACTTCTCTCTCACTCCACTGGTGCAAATGAATTGCCTGACTGGTGCGTAAAGGACAACTGGACAAGAATGGGGAGAAGCCAGGAGAATGGGGTTAGGAGGGAGAGATAGATCAGCCATGATTGATGGACCGAATGGCCTAATTCTTCTCCTACCACTTATGTCCTGAATATTATACATAATGGACTGATTATTCTTTGATGGATGGATGGGATCGATCGCGATTGATTGATTGAATGATTGATTGATTGATTGGTTGACTGATTAGTTGGTTGGTTGACTGATTGATTGATTGATTGATTGATTGATTGATTGATTGATTGATTGATTGATTGATTGATTGATTGATTGATTGATTGATTGATTGATTGATTGATTGATTGATTGATTGATTGATTGATTGATTGATTGATTGATTGATTGATTGATTGATTGATTGATTGATTGATTGATTGATTGATTGATTGATTGATTGATTGATTGATTGATTGAAAGATACAGCATGGCAACAGGCCCTTCAGCCCACTGAGTCCATGCTGACCAGCGAACACCCGTTCACACTAGTTCCACTTTATCCCATTTTTGCATCCACTTGCTACACACTAGATGCAATTTAAAGAGGCCAATTAACCTACAAACCTTCACATCTTTGGAACATGGAAGGAAACCGGAGCACACAGAGAAAACCTACGTGGTCAGCCATGATCACGGTGAATGGCGGTGCTGGCTCGAAGGGCCAAATGGCCTACTCCTGCACCTATTGTCTATTGTCCATTGTCTATTGAGAACACAGACAAGACCTGAGGTCAGGATCGAACCCAGTTCTCTGGCACCATGAGGCAGCAGCTCTACCAGTTGTGCCACTGTGCTGCCCTCTGTTCTCATATAGAACACACAACAGTACAGTACCAGCAAAGGCCCTTCGGCCCACAATGTCTGTGCCAAACATGATGCCAAGCCCATCCCTTACCTTGGAGTCATTCCCAGATATTTCATGTTTAAAGACTATAAGAGGAAATAAAAACCTCATTCTCCATTTCGACTTTGGAGAGGTGATTTCCAGTCTGGTCTATTGTTTGCTGAGTAAACATTGAAGATTTTCTATGTATCCCTCCCCATTTCTACCACCAAGGAGCCAGGGCCCTGAGTTGTGACTTCTACTAGGTTTCTGTCTCAGCAAGTTTGGAATCATTTGTTTGGCAATGTTCTGGGACAGTGCAGTCTGGGAGAATGATTCTCCCTCAGTTTTCTCTTCACAGAGATTATCTGTAAAGTGCATCATGGAGTCTTGAAGTCATAGAGTGATACAGCATGGGAACAGGCCCTTCAGCCCAACTTGCCCACACCGACCAACATGCCCCATCTACACTAGTCCTACCTGCCCGCGTTTGATCCATATCCCTCCAAACCTGTCCTGTCCATGTCCCTGTCTAACTGTTTCTTAAACGTTGGGATAGTCCCGACCTCAACTACCTCCTCTGGCAGCTTGTTCCATACACCATACAGAGAGTGAAAGAAAATTGAAAGGAAGAATTCTAGAGCTTTGGGCCAATGCAGGTGAATAAAAGAAAGTTGATGCATCATCTTAACAAATCTCCCCTTGCTTTTACGTTACTTTTCTCTTTTATTCTCACCACTCTCCAGACATCCTGTGCTCCACTAATTCTGGGCCTTCACACATCTGTAGCTCTCCTGTATTCACCCGCACTGGCCCAAAGCTCTAGAATTCTCCCTTTCATTTTCCTCTCACTCTCTCTCTCTCAGTCCATAAGATGCTCATTAAACCCCATTTCACGGATGAGCTTTTAGTCACCAATCTTAACATCTTCATATGGCCTGCTGTCAAATTTTAGTTGATAACCTCCCTGTGATGAAATAAAGGCACTATCTTGTTGCAGCTCCGTGCTTCTACCATGAAGGGGAGAATTAGTTCTAGCCGTAAGAGGGAATTGAGAATTTTTATTATCAGTCTGATTCCACAGTGATTTTCGGGAATGGTTTGGTGTGCATGTTTATTTGTGTGCATCCAGAGCCCGAGCTATTCCAAAATTCTAAAATAGGGGCAGAATTAGGCCATTCAGCCCATCAAGTCCACTCCACCATTCAATCATGGCTGATCTAATCTTCCCTCAACCCCATTCTCCTGCCATCTCCCCGTAACCTTTGATGCCCTTACTAATCAAGAACCTATGAAACCATTTTCATATGTCCTTATGTGGCTGGGTGTCAGAATATGTTGGTACTTGCCCCATTGATCACATTGACATACTTCCCCCACATCGAAACATCTCATGAGTGCAAGATGTTATAGAGTATAGACATTGGATAAAAATAAAGGAAAACTGTACCAGTAAAAGAAACGTAAAATGTGACAGGACAGTTTAAAAAGTCAGAATATAGAAGGGCAAGATGGGTGGAGTAAGTGACTTTTAGACATTACTTTAGACTTTTTGGACTTTCGAGATACAGTGGAAACTGGCCCTTCGGCCCACTGAATCTGTGTTGATAGCACACTAACACTATCTTACACACTAAGGACAATTTTACAAATTTTATCGAAGCCAATTAATGTACAAACCTGGACGTCTTTGAAGTGTGAGCGGAGCGCCTGGAGAAAACCCACATGGTCACGGGGAGAACGTGCAAACTCCACACAGGCGACAGCCATAGTCAAGATGGAACCCGGGTCTCTGGCGCTGCGAGGCAGCAACTCTACCGCTGCGCCACTGTGCTGTCCCAGGGTGGATTGGAAAGGAGACAGAGAAATGATTCAACGTGAATCGACAGCTTGAGTGGAAAGAATAAACGAGAACATTGAAGAAAATCCATGGCGCCCAGGGAACTGGACGGCAACGGACACGGATAACATGCCAAAAAGAGATGCAACAGATGAGCTAAAAGGCAAAGTTCACGTTGAATTCAGACTGTTAGTCATTCTGCTTCACATTGAGGAAACATTACTTCAGAGAAGAACTGACTACAACATCCCAGCCCACAAGATGACATTTCATTTTGAATTATGTTAGGTAAAACAAGATACAATATATAAATATATTATAGGTGCATAAAAAAAATATGGGAGAGATTGATGGCTCTGGTTGTATATTATTGAAGTTTTAAAAGAAAACCTCTTTCTGAACGTTTGGAGTCATTGTTTTATTATTCATGACTGAATGTCAGGGCTGTGATTTCAACTGTACCCTGGAACCCGGAGAGCAAGGGGGGTGGAGGAGGAAAGGTTTATAAAGAGAAGCAAGCCGCACACAAGCCCGCAACAAAGCTAATCCCACAGTCCGAGCTCAGTGATTGATCTCTGAAACAACCACTTGCAAGTGCAGCAGTGAATTCATCTGTCAAGTGCTGATATTTATCAAGGTAAGCTTCACCAAAATAGACCACAAATGCAAATGTGCTCGATCAGATTCAGAAGCCTTTCAACTTCCGAGAACAAAATGCTACTGTGTATAAAAAGGCAGTCTATAGGCTGCCTCATGAGGTGTCAGGGTTGGCTCCTGGACTACACCATGGAATCAAGGGGTATGGGGTGAAGGCAGGCACAGGTTACTGATTGTGGATGATCAGCCATGATCACAGTGAATGGCGGTGCTGGCTCGAAGGGCCATACGGCCTCCTCCTGCACCTATTTTCTATGTTTCTATGCAAAAGTCGAGAGTGTACAAATGTCACATGTAGGAAGGAACTGCAGACAGGCGCTGGTTTAAACCGAAGAAAGAGATTAAAAAACTGGAGTAACTCAGCGGGTCAGACAGCATCTCTGGAGAACATGGATAGGTGACGTTTCACAGAGTGCTGGAGTAACTCAGCGGGTCAGGCAGCATCTCTGGAGAACATGGATAGGTGACGTTTCACAGAGTGCTGGAGTAACTCAGCGGGTCAGGCAGCATCTGTGGAGAACATGGATAGGTGACGTTTCACAGAGTGTTGGAGTAACTCAGCGGGTCAGACAGCATCTCTGGAGAACATGGATAGGTGACGTTTCACAGAGTGCTGGAGTAACTTAGCGGGTCAGACAGCATCTGTGGAGAACATGGATAGGTGACGTTTCACAGAGTGCTGGAGTAACTTAATGGGTCAGACAGCATCTCTGGAGAAAAGGTGATGTTCCAGGAAGGTCTCGACCCAAAGCATCACCCATTCCTTCTCTCCAGAGTTCCTGTCCAACCTGCCCAGTTACTCCAGCTTTTTGTGTTTAAATGTCATATGTACCTGGGAAAGGAACAATTAAATTCATTCTTTCTGGATCTTTGTAACGTATTAATGGAACAATAGAACAAATAAAGACAGAGTTAGATTTAACTCTTAGGGCTAACGGAAACAAGGGATGTGGGGAGAAAGCAGGAACGGGGTACTGATTGTGGATGGTCAGCCATGATCATATTGAATGGCAGTGCTGGCTCGAAGGGCCGAATGGCCAACTCCTGCACCCACTTTCTATGTTTCTATACAGTAAACCATAAACAGATTGCCTCCAGTGAGTTGGCCTCCACTGATTTCTGTGGCAGAGAATTCCACAGATTCACAACTCTCTGGGTGAAAAAACTTTTCCTCATCTCAGTCCTAAATGGCCTCCCCCTTATTCTTAAAATAAGGTAGAGGTGAATTGGACAGTGCCCTAGCTTATGGAAGGAACGCCCAGAAGCCCAATAACAGAGGGGGAAGAAGTTGTTCCTGAGTCTGGTGGTGCGTATGAATAAAATCAAAAGTGGAGGACAACTTTCTGGTCACGATTCAGGTTGGTGTGTTTAAGGTTTTCACAGCTTAAGAAGCTTAAGTGATGTTGGTATTCAAGCCAATTCTCTGCCAGGATCAACATCAATGCGCTTCTTAGCTCCACACAAATGCCGGCACGGAACAGCCACGGGGGAACCAGCACGCTGCTCTCCCGCTCAATATTGAAAGGGACATGAATTACCAACATTGGCAAGCGTGACTTGGCAGCTCCAGGACTTGTAGCAGACTGGGCAAACACCTTCCATGGTCCATGGAGTATGTACCATTTAGCCGCTGCAATACTGATGCCACATTGCCTCAGTGCTGACACCACTGGTACTCTGCCAATGCAGGCGCTAGAATAGATGTTGTCCACCCAAGGAACAGACCCCACCTTCCTCATCTCTCTCGTTTTCACACCTTACCCTTCCATACCTCTATGGCAACCCTCTCCTCTGACTCTCAGTCTGAAGAAGGGTCTCGACCCGAAACGTCACCTATCCATGTTCTCCACAGATGCTGCCTGACCTGCTGAGTTACTCCAGCACTCTGTGAAACGTCACCTATCCATGTTCTCCCCAGATGCTGCCTGACCCTCTGAGTTACTCCAGCACTTTTGTACCTATCTCTGATGTAAACCAGTATCTGCAGTTCCTTCCAACTCATATTCTATTTGGGTAGCTTACAACACAATGGTAGGGACACTGGATTCCCAGTTTTAGGTAACCGCTAACTAAACCCCCCCACCCACAACACACCTCCCTTTTCTTCAACCTACCTCTCTCCCTCCCTCCCCCATGTCCCACCACCTCACGTGTCCCCTCCAACTCCCTCCCTCCCCCATGTCCCACTTCACATGTTCCCCCCACCCCCTCCCTCCCCCATGTCCCACTTCACGTCCCCTCCAACCCAACCCTCCCCCATGTCCCAACTCACTTCCCCTCCAACCCAACCCTCCTGCAAATGGCCAATCTCAGAAATGCTGAGGATTTGCCCACGTGATCTCATCACAATTTCAAAGCCTCGTTGACCAAAATGTGGTTAGCAGATGTGAAGGTCAAGGAAGCATCCTCTAAAAGGCTGGGGAATTAATGCACTGATATATAATGTAGGAGGATGGCAGATTTGCTTATCGATAATTGGATCATTGCAAAATGGCTTTATTTATTGAAAGGAGCGTTGCATCAGCAGTGTGCAACTCCCCCTAGACACCCAGGCAGGTTAGGGATTTGATTGAAACAATCTGTAGATGGAGGATATGTGTGCAGTGTGGTCCAGCTTTGTGCTTGGCTTCCCGCCAAAGTGAAATGAAAATGACAGATGACGAATCTGAATGAGCGATCCACTTGGAGATGAGGAGGACACATGGTTGTGGTTGCTACGCCTGCAAAAGGAATCAAACACACTACAGATGCTCCTTGACTTACGATGCTCCTCGACTTACACGATGCTCCTCGACTTACGATGCTCCTCGACTCACGATGCTTCGAATACACGAGGGTGCAAAAGCTGGGCAACAGCAGTGAGCCACAGCGAGCTCTCGGCCACGTGGTCAGATGTATTTAAATGCACTTTCGACTTACGATATTTTCGATTTACGATGGGTTTATCGAAACGTAACGTCAAGGAGCACCTGTGACATTCCTTATTATTTCATTCCTTTCCGGAGCTCTTTCATGGTACGAGGTGGTTTCAAAGGGAAACCCTCACCCCTGACTCTCAGTCTGAAGAAGGATCTCAACCCGAAACGTCACCCATTCCCTCTATCCAGAGATGCTGCCTGACCTGCTGAACTACTCCAGCGTTTTGTATCTACCTTCAGCTCTCTCTGTCTACAATCAGTACATCCACGAAATGTTATTGGAGTGAAAAATGCTTCTCTTTCATTATAAAATAGCTGCCAATAAAATCCATTTGGTAGTGGAACAACATGGACTCTGTCTGCACTCAATGCTCCCACAGTTAAAAACATGGGTTAGAGGTACAGTTGCTGCCTTACAGCTTGGTATAAGTGTAAAACTGTCCCTAGTGTGTGTAGGATAGTGTTAATGTGCAGGGATCGCTGGTCTGTGCGGACTCGGTGGGCCAAAGATCTGTTTCTGCACTGTATCTCTAAAACTAAAATGAAAACAGTACAACACAGGAACGGGCCCTTCGGCCCACAATGTTTGTGCCAAACATGATGCCAAGTTAACCTGATCTCATCTGCCTGCCCATGATCCACATCCCTCCATCCACGCGCCTATCTGAAAGCTTGTTAAACATCACTATCGTATCTACCACCACCCCTGGCAATGTGTTCCAAGCTTCCACCACCCTCTGTATGAAAAACCTGTCCCGCTCGTCTCCATTATATTTACCCCCTCTCACCTTGCAGTTATGCCCTCCAGTGCATTGTGAAATCAGCCCACGGTTCTGGAAACCGGTCACTTTAATTCCCCAGGCAAATCCCACCGTGACCTCTCGTGGCCTCTGATATCAACTCAAAGAAGACACAGTCTGAAGAAGGGTCATGACCTGAAACGTCACCTATCCATGTTCTCCACAGATGCTGCCTGACCCGCTGAGTTACTCCAGCACTCTGTGAAACGTCACCTATCCATGGTCTCCAGAGATGCTGCCTGACCCGCTGAGTTACTCCAGCACTCTGTGAAACGTCAACTATCCATGTTCTCCACAGATGCTGCCTGACCCGCTGAGTTACTCCAGCACTCTGTGAAACGTCACCTATCCATGTTCTCCACAGATGCTGCCTGACCCGCTGAGTTACTCCAGCACTCTGTGAAACGTCAACTATCCATGTTCTCCACAGATGCTGCCTGACCCGCTGAGTTACTCCAGCACTCTGTGAAACGTCAACTATCCATGTTCTCCACAGATGCTGCCTGACCCGCTGAGTTACTCCAGCACTCTGTGAAACGTCACCTATCCATGTTCTCCACAGATGCTGTCTGACCCGCTGAGTTACTCCAGCACTCTGTGAAACGTCACCTATCCATGTTCTCCACAGATGCTGCCTGACCCGCTGAGTTACTCCAGCACTCTGTGAAACGTCAACTATCCATGTTCTCCACAGATGCTGCCTGACCCGCTGAGTTACTCCAGCACTCTGTGAAACGTCAACTATCCATGTTCTCCACAGATGCTGCCTGACCCGCTGAGTTACTCCAGCACTCTGTGAAATGTCACCTATCCATGTTCTCCACAGATGCTGCCTGACCCACTGAGTTACTCCAGCACTCTGTGCCCTTTTGTATATAAACCTATATCTGCAGTTCTTTATTTCCACAAAGTAGAGCATATCAACTTCTGAAGAGGCACATAGCAACATTAACTTCAACAATTGTGTGTTTGGTATTTCCAGCAGCTCTTGGTTTTATGCACACATAAACACTGTGCAGGTACACACTGTGCAGGTACTTTATTCTTTCTCTTGATTCCATAATTTAGGCTCACAGTTCAAGATTTCACCGAGGGAATGCTGTGTTACTGGAGGAACACCCTTTCAAGGTTCAAGGTTTAATTTATTGTCACTTGTACCAATTAAGGTACAGTGAAATTTGAGTTACCATACAGCCACACTAAGTGAGAAGCAACAAGACACACAGCCACATAATGTAAAATGTAACATAGACATCCACCACAGCGGATTACACATTCCTCACTGTGATGGAAGGTAATAAAGTTCAATCAACTTCCTCTTTGTTCACCCGTGGTCGGGGCTGTTGACTGTCCAAAGACCTCGCGTCGGGGCGATTGAAACTCCCGCGTCGGGATGGGTCGAAACTCTCCAGAGGCCGCGGGCTTCACGGTGTTAAGGTCCACAGGCCCCACGATCAGAGCTCTCCAGGGTCGATCCTCGGCAAAGGACCGCAGCTCCACGATGTTAAAGTCCACGCCGCGCCCGCGGCCTGAAGCGCCGGGCCGGTCTCCAGGAAAGGCCGCACCACTCCACGATGTTAGGCCGCAGTGGGGACGGAGATACGATACGGAGAAACATCGCATCTCTGTCGAGGTAAGAGATTGAAAAAAAGTTTCCCTCAATTCCTCCCCCCCCCCCACATAAAACAAACCATGAAACACTAAAACATAGTTTAACACAGACTTAAAACATTAAAAAAACAGTAGAAAGGACAGACAGACAGAATATATGTTCAGATAACATATTACACTAAGGCTTTGTTCAAAGATTCTTTTGATGACTATATTCAGGTGTTGTAGCTTGATGGAGATGCTTTTGTACCTATACCACCAGGTGTTTATGAAGCACCAGATGTGGTACAAGACCCTGGAGACCAGGCTCCAACCCCACAAAATGGCCAATGGCAATATCTCCACACTCCCTAGTCTAACGGCCAGAGACTCCTTCACCTGTGGGAGCTGTGGGATGGTCTCTCCATCAGACAGGTCCAGTCCGCGACAGCAGGAGGTGCAGCCACAGGTGAGACATTCCCCTCTCCAACAGGACAACGTCAAAGACAGACACAAAACGCTGGAGTAACTCAGCGGGACAGGCAGCATCTCTGGAGGGAAGGAATGGGTGACGTTTCGGGTCTGGATCCAGGTCTCAACCCGAAGTGTCACCCATTCCTTCTTTCCTGTCCCGCTCAGTTACTCCAGCATTTTGTGTCAAAATCTTCAGTGTAAACCACATCGGTCTGCAGTTCCTTCCTACACAGGACAATGTCAAAGCCCCACCATCATCGCTCACAGATGGACGAATGCCAACAGCTTATAAGGGAACAGGATTGGGAGAAGCAACACAAGTCTGTCGATTGAATGTGTGACAGAGAATAGGTAAGTCTATGAATAAAGGCTTGAGGGCAACACATGATTATGGTAGTCCATTCATCAACACCTGGCTATCTGACTCCCTGCTTGTACTGATTAACGAGCCTCCCACAGGCAAAGATGGGTTAATTGTTGATGCTCCTTGGCATCCAGTGAATGGGATGTACAGAGATCATGGTCACTGGGCTTAAAGTGAGTGAAGCATGAAACATACTCAATGACAGTGCGAGTGATCACACTGCAACCTCGTTCCTGAACCTGAACATACCTCTTGTGTTGGCTCCCTGCCAAAAGCAAGCACCCAGACTTCACAACAAAACTATATTTCTATATTTGAAAGAGAGTTAGATAGAGCTCTCGGGGCTAGTGGAATCAAGGGATATGGGGAGAAGACAGGCACGGGTTACTGATTGTGGATGATCAGCCGTGATCACAATGAATGGCAGTGCTGGCTCGAAGGGCCAAATGGCCTCCTCCTACACCAATTTTCTATGTTTTCTATGTTTCTATGTTTCTAACTAAATGTACAATGAGATGTTGCACAGGTCAAAGGCTGCTTTCTCAGCCAGCAACACATTCTCGAAAACAAATGTTTTTGGACTATCACTGCAATATTAAATGTTATAAGGTCATAAGGAATAGGAGTAGAATTAGGCCATTTGGCCCATCAAGTCTACTCTGCCATTCCTTCATGGCTGATCTATCTCTCCCTCCTAACCCCATTCTCCTGCCTTCTCCCCATAACCTCTGACACACGCGCTAATCAAGAATCTATCTATCTCTGCCTTAAATATGTCCATTGACTGGGCCTCCACAGCCTTCTGTGGCAAAGAATTCCACAGCTTCACCACCCTCTGACTAAAGAAATTCCTCCTCATCTCCTGCCTAAAAGAGCGTCCTTTAATTCTGAATGCTTCCAATTCTTGATTAACAAAAGTGTCAGGGGTTATGGGGAGAAGGCAGGAGAATGGGGTTGAGAGGGAGAGATAGATCAGCCATTATTGAATGGTGGAGTAGACTTGATGGGCCGAATGGACTAATTCTGCTTCTAGAATTTAAGAACAAAATGTAACGTCATTAATGTATATCGTAAATAGCTGCGGTCCCAGCACCGAACCTTGCGGTACCCCACTAGTCACTGCCTGCCATTCTGAAAGGGACCCATTTATCCCCACTCTTTGCTTTCTGTCTGTCAACCAATTTTCTATCCATGTCAGTACCCTACCTCCAATACCATGTGCTGTAATTTTGCCCACTGATCTCCTATGTGGAACCTTGTCGAAGGCTTTCTGAAAGTCAAGGTACACCACATCCACCGGCTCTCCCCAGTTAATTTTCCTAGTTACATCCTCAAAAAATTCCAGAAGATTAGTCAAGCATGATTTCCCCTTGGTAAATCCATGCTGTCTCGGTCATGCTAACTATAATGCTGATTTATGGTCTGCCTGTTAGTAATTTGAGGGGAACAGCTAATGTAATGAACACACTGTAATAAATAATAATAAAAGGTAGGAAATGTTTTCATCTTCAAAAATGTTATTGAACATAATACATTAATTCCATGGACAGGCAGGATCTCTGGATAGAAGGAATGGGTGACCTTTTGGGTCGAGAAGAAGGGTCTCGACCTGAAACGTCACCCAATCCTTCTCTCCAGAGATGCTGCCTGTCCCGCTGAGTTACTCCAGCGTTTTGTGTCTATCTATGGTGTACGTCAGCATCTGCAGTTCCTTCCTACACATTGATTACATGCCTAGTCTTTCACTGAGGGATATTTTGCAACTGCTAAGGTCAAAGGTAGAGGATTGTTAGCACTTAGAGATGAATTGCACCTTGTTGGTGTGTCGTGTGCTGTGAAGCAGATTAGCGCAAGGTTGACAAAATAGTGCCCCAGTTACAGTAATTCCCAAAGAATAATTGCAGAATGAAACAGGAGAGGAATTTGCTGCTGATATTTATGACTAAATGCTTGCGATTTCTGTCATAGTCAATTCTGCACGTTCTGTCCATGAGCCATTTACTGCTTGTTGAGAAGTGCTTCATGGGGTCTGTAAAATGATAATTGCTTACAGGATACAGTTGCTCAGGTCTCCCATAACTGCTGTCTCTGAAATGCGTTGTGTTTTGTGAGAGGAGGCTGCCGTTCTGCTCTGCCACTGTAAGTATCTGTGAGGTGCCACCAATGTTGTACTTCGTGGTCCGGTACCTGTTGTACCTTTAGTGACTCTGGACGGACCACAAGTACACGTGTATAAAAGGTTACATTGCTGGAGCTCAACTCCAGGCTGTTTATTCCGTGGCCACCTGGATCCAGAGTGACCACCCAATCACATCAACCTCTTATATACGCATTGCTGCACATGCAAACAAAGTTGTCCTTGGGATACACAAAGTAGTCCCAGCAATATCACAACAACCAACACTCAACCTGGTCCAGCTCTCCCTTGCTCCAGCTAACAATGATCTATTCTACCTTTTCCTTGAACTTCCTCCGCTTTGTTCTCTCGCTTTCACACCTTACACTTCAATGTCTCTGTGTCTCCCTCTCCCCTGACTCTCAGTCTGAAGAAGGGGCTCGGCCCAAAACATCAACCTTCCCTCCCTCCAGAGATGCTGCCTGTTCCGCTGAGTTACTCCAGCATTTTGTGTCTACCTTTAGCTCTCTCTCTGTCCACAATCGGCACATCCACGAGATATTACTGGGGAGAAAAGAGCTTCTCTTTGATTATAAAATAGGTTTGAATAAAATCCATTTGGTAGTGGCACAACCTGGCCTCTGTCTGCACTCAATGCTGACTGTCGGGACTGTCGTATGTTGAAAGACTGGAGCGGCTAGGCTTGTATACACTGGAATTTGGAAGGATGAGAGGAGATCTTATCGAAACGTATAAGATTATTAAGGGGTTGGACACGTTAGAGGCAGGAAACATGTTCCCAATGTTGGGGGAGTCCAGAACAAGGGGCCACAGTTTAAGAATAAGGGGTAGGCCATTTAGAACTGAAATGAGGAAAAACTTTTTCAGTCAGAGAGTTGTGAATCTGTGGAATTCTCTGCCTCAGAAGGCAGTGGAGGCCAATTCTCTGAATGCATTCAAGAGAGAGCTAGATAGAGCTCTTAAGGATAGCGGAGTCAGGGGGTATGGGGAGAAGGCAGGAACGGGGTACTGATTGAGAATGATCAGCCATGATCACATTGAATGGTGGTGCTGGCTCGAAGGGCCAAATAGCCTCCTCCTGCACCTATTGTTTATTGTTTATTGTTTATTGTTTATTGTTTATTGTCTGCCACAGTTAAAAGCATGGGTCAGCAGAGGAGCTGCTGCCTTACGGCGCCAGAGACCCGGGTACAATCCCAACTAAGGGGGCTGTCTGTGCGGAGTTTGTACATTCTCCCCATGACCCGCGTGAGTTTTCTCCGGTTTCCTTCCACGCTCCAAAGACGTGCGGGTTTGTAGGTTAACTGGCTTGGTATCATTGTAAATTGTTCCTAGTGTGTGTCGGGTCGTGCTGGTATACGGGGTGACCATTGGTCAGCGCGGACACGGTTAACCGAAGGGCCTGTTTCCACGCTGTATCTCTAAAGTCTAAAAGTCTAAAGTGGATGCTTACAGGTTTCCTGAATGTATCAAGGAACAGTAGAGCAGCCAGTAAGGAACAAGAGGAAGAAAATAGGCTAGAAAACAGGTATGTAGGTTGATTGGCTTTGGTAAATTGTAAATTGTCCTTGTTGTGTGTAGGATAGTGCTAGTGTACAGGGATCACTGGTCGGCGTGGACTCGGTGGGCCGAAGGGCCTGATTCCACACTGTATCTCTAAACTAAACTAAACTAATGGAAGCCCTTCCTCCATGGATGTCTCATGGAATCCGTTTGTAATGTTAAAGCTCTGCAGGTAACCCCTGAGTCTCCCCCTTCTGTGATACGATATGGCAGAACTTTATTTATCCCAGGAGGGAAATTGATTCTGAGAGAGAGTAAACATTTCAGGTTCATTCTAAATGTCGCAGCTAAGTTAGAGCATGAAAACCTTAGGAGGTTAAATAAAGCATCGTTTCCATTAAACAGCTCCATTTCATCCAATCACCCTAACTCTCCTGCCTCATGCTGATCCACAAATAGTACTTTCTGTTGAGAGGATATTGGAAATAATTAGGAGAGGGGAGGCGTTGTTTGGTGAGAAGCTCACTGCAAAGCAAATTGGAAGATCATTCAGCACTTATGAAGTTCCACCTCAGAATGCCTGACCTTTGGCAGGATGGGCTGACAGGCAAATGTATTAACCAGTGCACCAAAGGAATGTTTTTCATAGGTTGGCAGTGGCACAGCAAAGACTCTCTACTAAACAGAAGGAAAGATTCATTTAATTTCTTAGAGTTTTGCTTAGACCAGCATTCATATATTGCCTCAAATCCCAGATGTAAAAGGTAATAGAGATACATGTTCATTAAAGAAATTGTCAAAACAGAATGCAACATTGGGCCCAGCAACCTGGAAAGATATTTGATCTATAGGAAGGAACATAGATCTTGTAGAGGTGTATAAAACTTATTTTGATCTTGTAGAGGTATGTCAAATCATGAGAGGAATAAATCGGGTAGATGCACAGAATCTCTTGCCCAGAGTAGGGGAATCGAGGACCAGAGGACATGGGTTCAAGGTGAAGGGGAAAAGATTTTATAGGAATCTGATGGGTAACTTCTTCACACAGAGGGTGGTGGGTGTATGGAACGAGCTGCCAGAGGAGGTAGTTGAGGCTGGGACTATCCCAACGTTTAAGAAACAGTTAGACAGGTACATGGATAGGACAGGTTTGGAGGGATATGGGCAAAATGCAGGCTGGTGGGACCAGTGTAGATGGGACATGTTGGCCAGTGTGGGAAAGATGGGCTGAGGGGCCTGTTTCCACACTGTATCACTCTATGACTCTATGACTCTAACTGTAGATGCTGGTTTACAGAGGCCAGACACAAAATGCTGGAGTAACTCAGCGGGCCAGGCAGCATCTCTGGGGAGAAGGAATTGGTGACGTTTCGGGCCGAGATCCTTCTTCAGGATCAATGGGTGACGTTTCGGGTAGAGACCCTTCTTCAGACTCAATGGGTGACGTTTTTGGTCGAGACCCTTCTTCAGACTCAATGGGTGAGGTTTCGGGTCGAGACCCTTCTTCAGACATGAATTGCACTGGATTACTTAGTAATACTTAGTAATGTAATCATGACTGATATCTGAGGAGACTTTTGTTGGATCTATCTTAAGCCTTTAATCTCCTAGCTTCAGCTCGGATTCTCTACAATTATTGAGGAACAGCTGGGTCTCTATGCTATACTTAATAGGAATCTTTCAAATCCACCGTTTCAGTTCAACAGTTTTATTAATATATTGATTTCTCTAACTTCAGGTAGCCCCAGCATTCCCTCTCTCCCCATCCCTCCCCCACCCAAGTCGCACTAGCTTCTCATTTTCACCCTACAAACAGCTAACAATGGCCTGTTTTTTTATCACCATTACATTTCACCATATCTTTCATTCATTGTTCGTTATCTCTCCACATCACCATCTATATCTCTCATTTCCATTATCCCTAACCAGACTGAAGAAGGGTCTCGACCCGAAACGTCACCCATTCCTTCTCTCAGAGATGCTGCCTGACCCGCTGAGTTACTCCAGCTTCTTGTGTCTATCCACAGTTTTAAAAGGTTGACAAAAACTAATATTGTCTTTTGATTCCTGTAACTGCCCTGAAAGTGAAACTTCCCAGAAAACGGTTTGTTCCTGCCTCTGAAACAGCTCCCTCTGCCTCAAGACAATGTCGGCAGGTCCACTGATCAAATTGCCCCAGTCCTTAGTGGTGCACTTTGCCCAGCGTTGGCGATGGTTGCAATATAAAGGATGCATTGTGCGCTTGTTGTGCTAAACATTACATGTCAAAGGAGCAGAATTAACCCATTCGGCCCATCGAGTCTACCCCTTTTATAGGAAGGAACTGCAGACGCTGGTTTATACTGAAGATAGACACAAAGTGCTAGAGTAACTCAGCAGGTCAGGCAGCATCTCTGGAGAAAAGGATGGGTGACGTTTAGGTTCGGAACCCTTCTTCAGACCCTGAGAAGTCTGAAGGAGGGTTCCAACCCAAAATGACACCCATCCTTTCTCTCCAGAGATGCTGCCTGACCCGCTGAGTTGCTCCAGCATTTTGTATCTTTTTTCCCCCCAGCATTTTCTGTTCTTTGTTTTAATTTAATTCTTATGTCCGGCCCAGTGCACTTCCTTTTCTCACCCTCTGACTGCCATTGAGAGGATGTGTTTGCATTCATCTTCAGGCCCCAGCTCAACTGCCAGGAAGCTTCATACTTGTTCCCCCCCTTCACTGAACAATACCCTAAGACTAGGGTTGCCAACTGTCCCGTATTAGCCGGGACATCCCGTATTTTGGGCTAAATTAGCTTGTCCCGTACGGGACCGCCCTTGTCCCATATTAGTAGGGTTGCCAACTTCCTAAACTTCCAAATACGGGACAAAGGGTGACGTCATCGCCCCACGCCCCACGTGACCTCACCCAGCCAGCGGCCACGTGCTCCCGGCCCGGGCGGCCGCCATTGGTGGAGCGGGAGCACGTGGCCGCTGGCTGGGTGAGGTCACGTGGGGCGCGGGGCAGTGACGTCACCTTGTCCCGTATTTAAGAGTGAGGAAGTTGGCAAACCTACATAAGATATAGGAGCAGAATTAGGCCCTTCGGCCCATCGAGTCTGCTCCGCCATTCAATCATGGCTGACCTATTTCTCCCCCTCAACCCCATTCTCATGCTATCTCTCCATAACCTTCGACACCCTTGTACTGACTCGCTTAACCTCGCTAAGCGACACCGTTAGTGACACGTACAATTGGGAACGCTGGCATGGGGAAGTCACACTCTTCTCCCATTGCATTGCAAGCAGCATCACTTCCTGACTTCCGGTCTGAGAGTGTAATGAGGTATTCCTGGATCTCCTGAAGATCTCAATAACCCTTGGAATTTATTCATCTGTCTTCAAACTTCACATGAGAAGGTCCTTATCACTCTGATGGGAAACTGATTGCTCGGTACTTCAACGTTGAAAAACATTGCAGGCAATAGATATTTTAATTTCTGAAAAATTCATCTCAATAGGCTTTAAACTCATAATTAATACCAGTAGCTATCCTGCAAGTGCCATTAATGGCATTATTATGTCATGTGTACAAGAATAACTCAAACAAATCAAACAATATGCAATTGAAATTAAACTGTGGAAAATGTTTTGTTTTAATATGCTGCGTAGGACAGAACTGCAGATGCTGGTTTACATCGATGGTAGACACATTTATGGACTGGGTTAAGACGTGGTCGTTTTTTGGTCTGGGTTAAGATGTGGTCGTTTTTTATGTCTGGGTTAAATACACTGATGGTTTGCAGCATTATCTCACCAAAACTGCTCTTGAATCTCACACTGCCTGAGTGAGGTCAGGTATTTAGAGTTGGATGGGGAGATACCTCCTTGATTTAAATGGTAGGGGTAGAAATTCATCCGTGATCATTTATACTAAACATGGTGCCTCCTCCTTCCCCCCCCCCCCCCCCCCCCCCCCCACTACTTTCCTCCCTCTGCTTTACGATGCACAATTCTTAAAACCTGTCTCATACCTTTTTTTCTCTATATCAGTCCATATCTCTCGTTTCCCTTTCCCCTGACTCTTAATCTGAAGAAGGGTCTCGACCCGAAACGTGACCTATTCCTTTTCTCCAGAGATGCTGCCTGACCCGCTGAGTTACTCCAGCACTCTGTGTCTGTCTTGAGTTCTTCCGAGAGTTTATTTCATTTCTTTTTAACTCCAACACAGACTGAGAAACATATCCTGTGGTCCTGCCTCCTACCTTCCGAGCACGGTAGAGTTGGCAGCTTGTTGCTCTCTCCCCCAATGTAAAACTCTAAGCCTTGTGTTCAAATCCCCCCATAGTCTCAGCCCTTGTCTCCTCTGTAAACATCTTCAGTCTTGTAAGAGCAGCACAGTGGCGCATTGGTAGAATTGCTGCCTCGCAGCGCCAGAGACCCGGGTTCGATCCTGACTACGGGTGCTGTCTGTACGGAGTTTGTACGTTCTCCCCGTGACCTGCGTAGGTTTTCTCCGCGTGCTTCGGTTTCTTCTCACACTCCAAAGACGTACAGGTTTGTAGGTTAATTTTGTTTGGTAAAATTGTAAATTGTCCCTAGTGTGCATTAGTCGCCAGTCGGCGATCGCTGAGGACTCGGTGGGTCAGAATTTCCTAACTCAATGACTTCACCTCCGAGCTTTCTGATCTTTTTGACTCGGCATGTTGGTTCACGGAGTCAGTCAGAAAGCTGGTTATATGTTTGTTGGAATGAGTATGTAGGTTAATTGGCTGGGTAGATGTAAAAAATTGTCCCTAGTGGGTGTAGGATAGTGTTAATGGGGATCACTGGGCGGCACGGACTTGGAGGGCCGAAAAGGCCTGTTTCCGGCTGTATATATATGATATGATATGATAAGATGAATAGCATTCCTTGTAGGACGCAATAGATTCCCTTCCACATCCTTCACTTTGTGCATTACATTTATTCAAGAATCTTCTTCCAATGTTTCACAATATAAAAACCATTCAGGTCAAAAACGGTCTTGTTTATACTTCAGAACATAAAAGCTGTTTTGTGATTTATCTTTTAGAACATGTACAATACTCCACTCAGCTGTTTAAGAATTCATAAGCAGCAAAACATAAAACATCTGCCTTTCAAATTCACTGATGTTCTGCCTCTGCTCTGCTTTCTGGTTTTATTTCTGTAATCTAGACTCTTTGAGCAAAGTTGCACAAGGTACCAGCATCTCAGCACTTCTGAAGGTGCTGTTGTTGTTTTGCACATAGAGTCATAGAGTGATACAGTGTGGAAACAGGCCCTTCGGCCCAACTTGACCACACTGACCACCAATGTCCCATCGACACTAGTCGAACCTGCCAGCGTTTGCCCATAGGCTTTGGGAATGCGTATTACCAATACCTTTATTGTAAGAACAGCAAGCCTGTTGTAGGAATCAACTTTCCCGCCCACAAACATTTTAATGCAGTGGTGTCCCCCTCCCAAGTCAAAAATAAAATCAGAACAGACAAAGCTTTTGTTAAGTGGAAACACAAGAGACTGCAGATGCTTGAATCTTGAGCAAAAACCAAAGTGCTGGAGGAACTCAGCAGCTCAGGCAGCAATTGGGGTATGAAATGGACGGATACCAGACTGAAGGAGGGTCCTGACCCCAAGCATCATTTGTCTGTAGGGTTGCCAACTGTCCCGTATTAGCCGGGAAGTCCCGTATTTTGGGCTAAGTTAGTTTGTCCCGTAAGGGACCGCCCTTGTCCCGTATTAGTAGGGTTGCCAACTTCCTCACTCCCAAATAAGGGACAAAGGGTGACGTCACCGCCCCGCTGCATGTGACCTCACCCAGCCAGCGGCCACGTGCTCCCACTCCCGCTCCACCAATGGCGGCCGCCCGGGCCGTTGGCCGGGTGAGGTCACGTGGGGCGCGGGGCGGTGACGTCACCCTTTGTCCCTTATTTGGGAGTGAGGAAGTTGGCAACCCTATCTGTCTGGGTCCTTCCACAGATGCTGGCTGACTCACTGAGTTCTTCCACTAGGTTGTTGTTTGCTGAAATATGAAATACTCAGCATCATTGGAGACATTAGGTAGAAACTGCTGGCAGTGGGTGGGTGTAGGTGAGAGACAATCAGGTCAACAACAAAGCTATCCCCGAGTATATTTTTCCAGACAAACCTGCAGTTTGTTGGCTCGTATTCATAGCCAAGTCTCCTCTTGCTTAATTTGAGAGAAATACATTTTTTAAAGTTTTGTTTGAGAATGAGTCATGTTTTTCACTTATAAAATGCAATAATAAGATGGACATAAAACTTTTGCAAATGGACAAGTAGCTTTCCTGACTAAACACTTAAGAAATAATTAAACAGAAAGTGCTTGGAATGCTCAGCACATCCAGGGACATCTGTGGAGAGATAAATAGAGTTAACGTTTCAGATCTATGACTTTTTACAGTTCATAGAGTCATAGAGTCACATAGTGTGGAATTAGGCCCTTCAGCCCAACTTGCCCATGCTGGCCAACGTGTCCCATCTACACTAGTCCCACCTGCCTGCGTTTGGTCCTTATCCCTCTAAACCTTTAGTCTAAAGTTCAATGACATCACAAGAACGGTGTGAAGGGAGATCGTAACGAAGGGGTGGACGGCAGGAGAGATGAAAAAATATTGTGTGAAGCAAAAGGGAGTTGTGGAGGGACAAGGACTGGAGAATCATTGTGGAAGCATTGCCTCACGTTTATTGAGGTGCGTCCAGAAAGATCTAATCCTTCTGCTCACAGACGAGTTGTCCTTAAGTTCATAAGTGATAGAAGCAGAATTAGGCCACTCGGCCCATCGAGTCTACCCCACCATTCAATCATGGCTGATCTATCTTTCCCTCTCAACCCCATTCTGCCTTCTCCCTGACACCCGTATTAATCAAGAATCTGTCAATCTCTGCTTTAAAAATATCCACTGACGGCCTCCACAGCCTTCTGTGGCAATGAATTCCACAGATTCACCACCCTCTACCTAAAGAAATTCCTCCTCATCTCCTTTCCAAAGGTACGTCCTTTTATTCTGAGGCTGTGCCCTCTAGTCCTAGACTCTCTCACTAGTGGAACATCCTGTCCACACTCATTCTATCCAGGCCCTTTCACTCTTCCTTGAACTTACATTGAGTTTCAAGAACAGTGAGGCCAGAGAGGGAGGGTGGGACAGAGAATTAAAGTGATCGCTGAGAAAAAGCTCGAGGTTGTACTTGCTATTCTGCATCTACAGGGATATCTTCCTCCAGGGCAGCTGGTGAGATTTATTCATCGACTCTCCACCCGCACAACCTTTCAATCTTCTGAGCAGGTTTAGGCTGACTATTAAGGAACCTAAGATTCCTGCTGAGCAAATGCCTCATTACCCCAGTAATGGTCACGTCACACAGCTACCCGGCACAGACCTATTTGCACTTTATTCTGTTTTAAAACTGTTTCTAATTTATGTTGATTAGCTAATTAATTTATTGCGTCGTATGGAAGTCGCATTCCCAATCTCGTTGTATCCTGTACAATGACAATAAAGATGTATTTGTATTGGAAGGAACTCAAGCGACAAGCAGCAAGCACATGAACACCACGGGCAAAGCCATCTGGCCACAGCTATTGCCAAGCCTGCAACGTTTCTTTGAGGTTATTTCCACGGGAAAGAATTGGAAGCTTTGGCCACCATGGAAGGGCAGCTAGATGGCTGGAGGACCATCTCCAGTTGTCTACTTCACTTGTGTGCAGGGGTTCTCTTCCTGTACAAGGGGAATGAGATCAGTGAGCCAGAGTCAGATATGTTCACTGTCATATACAGTGCACCATGGTGCAATGAGATTCCCTGATTACACACGTGGGTTGTGTGAAGGGGCCCCACACAGAGTGGCACAGTGGCACAGCGGGTAGAGCCACGGCCTCACAGTGCCAGAGTCACAGGTTCGCTCTTGATCTAGGATGCTGTCTGTGCGGAGTTTGCACGTTCTCCCTGTGACCATGTGGGTTTCCTCCAGGTGCTCTGGTTTCCTCCCACATCCCTACAGGACATACAGGTTTATCGGTAGGAAAAAAAACTGCAATGCTGGTTTAAATGGAAGGTAGACACAAAATGCTGGAGTAACTCAGCGGGTCAGGCAGCATCGCGGGAGAGAAGGAATGGGTAACGTTTCGGGTTGAGACCCTTTCCGCTGAGTTACTCCAGCATTTTGTGTCTACCAGGTTTACAGGTGAATGGTTAAGGTAAATTACGCGCAACTGAGTGTTAAAGATACAACTGTGCTAAATCTATTTCAACAAAATAATACAGGCATCCAGAGGAACCTCCTGTCTGAATGAGGAGAAGTTGCAAATTTCCCATTGCACCTTTGAAGCTAAATTAAACAGATGCTTGTAGACTAGCGGAGTCATACAGCAAATCAACGGGCCCTTCAGCCCAACCCGGACATGACAACTAGAGATCTGTTTTCATTTGCCTGGATTTAGCCCAGATCCCTCAAAATCATTTCGGGCCATGCACCTGTCCGAAAGTGGTTTAAACATTATAATTATTCCCGCCTCTCCAGCTTCCTCTAGTGGTCACTTCCAAATACCCACTGCCCTCTGTGTGAAATCTCTCACCTTAAATTTTGGTTCTCTAACACATTTTCCTCGCCTGCCGATGGCTCTGACATTCCACTTTATCTGTGCCTGCCCCTGATGATTATTCCTCTGGACGGTCGTCACTACACCACTCGACCCAATCTCCTTCACCAATCTCCATCTGCGTAGACATTTCTTTACGAGAATCCTTTTTACATTAGACAAGCCGGGCTTGAATTAGTCCAATAAATCCTTGCTTTACTGTCATGGTTCCCAACTGTTAGTCGCCGATTCTCATCAAAAGATCATTAACTAGTCTTGGTGGTATAGCTCGCTATTAAAAATGCATGACTAGCCAAGCGGCACATCAATGAACAAAACCCGCACTTCAGGTAAGAGGTCGGGACATGAAACTCACGTGATCCAGGACAGTATTTAAGTCACAAATCTTAATCCAATCTTCATTCTTCAGAAAAAAGTTTGTTCGCATTTTAATTCTTCTAAATTTAACTTCAGTGGTTGAACTCTATTGGCCTCTTCAGGCCATTTCTATGTTTGGCAGATGACACGTGAAAATAATACAATACATTAAAATAGTAACATAAAATGTGCATAATGCTGCTTAACATGGCCTAACTGTAGACTTCCCAGAATGCTCAGGATTAAAGACAAATCTCTAGGTTGACCAAGATAGAGAACTTGCTGGTCTTCCATAGAGTCATACAGCATGGAAACAGGCCCTTCGGCCCAACCTGTCCACACTGAACAACATGCCCCATTCTAATGCTTCCTTTCAAAGAGATCTTTAAAATTGAAGGATTCGGACTCTCCTGTTATAGACAATAGACAATAGACAATAGGTGCAGGAGTAGGCCATTCAGCCCCTCGAGCCAGCACCGCCATTCAATGCGATCATGGCTGATCACTCTCAATCAGTACCCCGTTCCTGCCTTCTCCCCATACCCCCTCACTCCGCTATCCTTAAGAGCTCTATCCAGCTCTCTCTTGAAAGCATCCAACGAACTGGCCTCCACTGCCTTCTGAGGCAGAGAATTCCACACCTTCACCACTCTCTGACTGAAAAAGTTCTTCCTCATCTCCGTTCTAAATGGCCTACCCCTTATTCTTAAACTGTGGCCCCTGTTGGTAATAAAGTACAAGTTCTGTTCCCAGTCGTTACTGCATTAAATATTACACCACAGTCTGAATTTGTGCTCCAATGTTCCCAGTCTACAAACTATAAACATCATTTGGTTAGAAACATGGAAACATAGAAAATAGGTGCAGCAGGAGGCCATTTGACCCTTCGAGCCCGATCATGATCATGGCTGATCATCTACAATCAGTAATCCGTGCCTGCCTTCTCCTCATATCCCTTGATTCCACTAGCCCCGAGAGCTCTATCTAACTCTCTTTTAAATTCATCCAGTAAATTGGCCTCCACTGCCTTCTGTGGCAGAGAATTCCACAATTCACAACTCTCTGGGTTCCAGCACATTCTTTGCCAATAGCACCGGATGCTATTTGACTTAATCCAACCATCACCTTTTGCTTCTCAACTTTCTTCTGTGTTGTATTTGTTTTACACCATTGCTGCAAGATATTCAATCACAAAGGCAAATCAGAATCACTTTAAGGTATGGTTATTCAATGAAAATATCACATTTCTTTAAGATCACTCTCACAGCAGAGATTATAGACAATAGACAATAGGTGCAGGAGGAGGCCATTCGGCCCTTCGAGCCAGCACCGCCATTCAATGTGATCATGGCTTATCATTCTCAATCAGTACCCCATTCCTGCCTTCTCCCCATACCCCCTGACTGCGCTATCCTTAAGAGCTCTATCTAGCTCTATTATTGGTTGATAGTTTCACCGATCAATGACAAGATAGATCCATCGAGCCATTGATCATCTGCAACAATGATGCAGAGTATCAAGAGTTAGAAGGCTATTGATCCATCCATCGTATCAGCGATCAATAACACCACTGGGCAACATAATCGACTATAAATGACACCAATGATCCATAATACCGCTGATGAATGACAGAGGTGATCCAAAGAATCACAGATCATTGGCACTGCTGAACCACGGCACCAACGATCAATAACACTATTGATCCATTGTATCTTTGTCCTCTCACACCACTGATGGCCAGAATGATTGATCAATAATACCAATGACCCATGGCATCCCCAATATGTGACATGACTGATACACGCAATCACTAATTACTGAAACCACTAATCAACAGCATCACCAATCAATGGACCAATCAATGTGTGGGAAGGAACTGCAGATGCTGGTTTAAATCGAAGGTAGACACAAAATACTGGAGTAACTCAGCGGGTCAGGCAGCATCTTCGGACTGAAGAACGGTCTTGACCCTAAACGTCACCCATTCCTTCTCTCCAGAGATGCTGCCTGACCCGCTGAGTTACTGCAGCATTGAATGTACCAATCAACCATAGTATCGCTCACTAATGGCACCGGTGCTGTCGATCCCAAGGTAGTTGATGAGGCCAATGTGGGAACCATGAACTCTTCCACACATGGAGCAGAATGTAGAATTTGTGGTCGACTATTTTTGAAATGCTTTGCTCCTCCTATTATGAACTAGGCTTCTGTGTACTCCTGAATCAAAAGCTGAAGGTCACAAAGAGATGAAAGAATGGGTCGACTGGGCTTGTATTCACTGGAATTTAGAAGGATGAGAGAGGATCTTATAGAAACATATAAAATTCTTAATGGATTGAACAGGCTAGATGCAGAAAAACTGTTCCCGATGTTGGGGGAGTCCAGAACCAGAGATCACATGGTTTAAGAATAAGGGGGAGGCCATTTTGAACTGAGATGATGAAAAACTTTTTCACCCGGAGAGTTGTGAATCTGTGGAATTCTCTGCCACAGAAGGCAGTGGAGGCCAATTCACTGAATGTTCTTAAGAGAGAGTTAGATTTAGCTCTTAGGGCTAACTGAACCAAGGGATATGGGGTGAAAGCAGGAATGGTGTACTGATTGTGGATGATCAGCCATGATCATATTGAATGGCGGTACTGGCTCGAAGAGCCGAATGGCTTACTCCAGCACCTATTTTTCTATGGTTCTAGACACAAAATGCTGGAGTAATTCAGTGGGTCAGGCAGCATTTCTGGAGAAAAGGAATAGATGATGTTTCAGGTTCAGACCCTTCTTCAGACTGACATTGACAGTCTCAATATCAGTCTCCACTTTTCTAGCAGTTATAGTTCAGTGGGAATGTCCTATTTATTGGGCATGTCCTTACATTTTCACAGCTGTCTGTCTTATATAGATAGTAGAATATAGATAGATGCCGTTTTGGGTTGGGACCTTTCTTCAAACTGATTAAACAAACAAATTCTAATAATGTCGGCACTCTGGTAATTTTCTCTTTGTGCTACCTGTTGTCCATGTGTAAGACTTGATTGTACTCACGCATAGTATGATCTGATTTAACGAGACAGCACACAACAAACTCTTTTCGTTGTCTCGGTACACACAGTCAACAAACCACTAGCAATGTTGTGTGATTTCACCATTCAGAACCATGATTTATCCATTGTATCACCCCCAATTACATCAATAGCCCGTAGTATCATCAATCAATGATGCTGTAGCGACCATAGAGAATGGTCCAGGTCGTCGAACCCTCGGATTGGCCAGCGAGGTCACGTGGGAACGCGACCATGGGGATTGGTCCAGGGAACGACATCGCTGATTGGCCAGCGATGTCAGGTGCGCGTTTGGCGCTAATCCCCAGGATTATTGTTTATGAAGACTTAGTACCACCCACTCACCATCAATCACTTCATGGATTGACAGTCTCACAGATCTAAGATCTCATTGATCCAGAGTATTATAGATTAATGATAACACTTATTCCTTGAATCACCAATCATTAGCACCATCTATAACTCCAATGTTCTATATATTGCCAACCAGTTAGGCCTAACATGCACCAAATCGCCAATCAATAATTTTCACCTTATACTCTTGATCATGTATCTGTACACTGTAGACGGCTCGATTGTAATCATGTATTGTCTTTCCGCTGACTGGTTAGCACACAACAAAAGCTTTCCACTCTGCCTCGGCACAAGTGACACTAAACTAAACTCTAACTCGAAAACTGCAAACTCTAACACTAATGATCGGTAGCATCAGTAATATCACTGATCCATAATATCATCAATCAATGACGTCATTGCTCAATAATATTCACAATAAATAACACCGATGATTTACTGCATGACTGATCCTCAACATCACAAACCTACAGCACTCTACAGATCAATAACACAGACCAACAGTACTGAAAAAGGCATGGTAATTAAATAACTAAGTTAGAGAATCAGCAACCCAGGGTCAGGTTAGATTGTGAAGTGACGGATTCAAGTTCCACCTTATCAGTTCATGTAAATTTGGTTAAATTTAGTCTGGATTTTAAAGCTTGTGTTGGTAATTTTGACCTTGAAAGTGGTAGTTTGTCAAGAACCTCACCTTGCCTACTAATATCTTTCAAGAAAAGAAATCGGCAGCTCTTATCTGCTTGGATCAGTGGCTGATTCCAACCGAGAGCAATATCACTGACCCCTCACTGCCCTCTGGAACATAGCTCGCTTCAAGGACAAGAAGGATGGGCAATAAATACTGGTCTTGCCAATGATATCCGCTTCCTCGATAGGCATTTAAAAAAAAATCACCAGCATTGCAAAAGCAGCAGGTTGCAATCTAATCTAATCCAAACGCTTTGTGGTTTGTGAAGCTAAAATAAAGCCGCATCACCACAGAGACCACACTGTGATTTGGAGATATCACAGCCTGGGCATCAGGGTGAAAAATATCAATAACCTGCCAGCTTCTGGGGGAATTACACTGTCCGCCAGGCACCTTTAGTTTAGTTTAGTTTAGAGATAAAGCGTGGAAACAGGCCCTTCAGCCCACTGGGTCCACGCCGACCAGCGATCCCCACACATTACCACTACCCTACACACACTAGGGACAATTTACACTTATACCAAGCTAATTAGCCTTCAAACCTACACGTCTTTGGAGTGCGGGAGGAAACCGGCGATCTCAGAGAAAACCCATGCAGGTCACGGGGAGAACATACAAACTCCATACAGACAGCGCCCGTAGTCAGAATCAAACCTGGGTCTCTGGCGCTGTGAGGCAACAACTCTACTGCTGAGCCACCCAACTGTGATTGCCCTCAGGGGAACACAATTAGTGAACAAGTCCGCGGTAGCCTGATTTTCTATTAAGGAGGGCATTTCGTCGTTAATGAGTAGGATGGTGATTGCAGCACAAACATCTTGTTGGACTTGGGCATCTTCTGAAGCCTTACAGCGCCAGAGATCTGTGTTCCATCCTGACCACGGGTGCTGTCTGTACGTAGTTTGTATGTTCTCATCGTGACCACATGAGTTTTACAGACAATAGACAATAGACAATAGGTGCAGGAGGAGGCCATTCGGCCCTTCGAGCCAGCACCGCCATTCAATGTGATCATGGCTGATCATTCTCAATCAGTACCCCGTTCCTGCCTTCTCCCCATACCCCCTGACTCCGCTATCCTTAAGAGCTCTATCTAGCTCTCTCTTGAATGCATTCTGAGAATTGGCCTCCAATGCCTTCTGAGGCAGAGAATTCCACAGATTCACAACTCTCTGACTGAAAAAGTTTTTCCTCATCTCAGTTCTAAATTGCCTACCCCTTATTCTTAAACTGTGGCGCCTTGTTCTGAATTCCCCCAACATTGGGAACATGTTTCCTGCCTCTAACGTGTCCAACCCCTTAATAAGCTTATACGTTTCGATAAGATCTCCTCTCATCCTTCTAAATTCCAGTGTATACAAGTTTTCTCCGGGACCTCCGGTTTCCTCCCACACTCCAAAGACGTGCAGGTTTAGTTTAGTTTAGTTTAGTTTAGTTTAGTTTAGTTTAGTTTAATTTAGTTTAGTTTAGTTTAGAGATACAGCACGGAAACAGACCCTAGTCTGCGGGTAATCCAGCATCTGCAGTTCCATCCTACACGAAATTAAACTGAACATTCAAATTTCATTCTCCTGCATTCATATATCGGAGGAGTTTCGGGACGGAATTGTAAATGCGACTGGTTTATTTCTCGGCTCCCCAAGTGCGAGCTCATCAATCAAGCCGCCCGTCACAGGGGAGTTGACAAGCAAACTCCCATTGCAGAGGTCACACCATCTGGATCTCAGTGTACAGGCTGTACAGGCATCTCACACAGAAGGAAATAATCTGTTCCCACAAACTATTAGAGATGTTTCTTTGTCACTTTCAGGGATATTTGAAGGATAAGCAAGCTTTCTGCAGCTTGCTAGCTGCATCTCGGTAGGGGTGAGATTTGCAACCACATTTTCTTTTGAAGAATAATCCCACTCACATTCAAATCCATAATTGCCTTTTACAAAACATTACTGCAAGGTGACAGATACAAGACAGTGCTGGAATCTAGAGAGGACCGCAAACTAAGGGGCGGGGGGGGGGGGGGGAGTGGACACTGGAATTTAGAAGGATGAGAGGAGATCTTATCGAAACGTGTAAGATTATTAAGGGGTTGGACACATTAGAGGCAGGAAACATGCTCCCAATGTTGGGGGAGTCCAGAACAAGGGGCCACAGTTTAAGAATAAGGGGTCGGCCATTTAGAACTGAGATGAGGAAAAACTTTTTCAGTCAGAGAGTTGTGAATCTGTGGAATTCTCTGCCTCAGAAGGCAGTGGAGGCCAATTCTCTGAATGCATTCAAGAGAGAGCTGGATAGAGCTCTTAAGGATTACGGAGTCAGGGGGTATGGGGAGAAGGCAGGAACGGGGTAGTGATTGAGAATGATCAGCCATGATCACATTGAATGGCGGTGCTGGCTCGAAGGGCTGAATGGCCTCCTCCTGCACCTATTGTCTATTGTCTATTGTCTATTGACAGACGACATTCAGGCTCGGGAACCTTTCTGATGGCCATTTCCCTCCACAGATGCTGCCTGGTCTGCTGAGTTCCTCCAGCACTTTATTTTTACTGCAACATAACATTTAGTTCCACTGCAGCTATGTAAACGGAATAGATTCATGGTCTAATGATGATCAGTTATGGTTTGGTTTAGTTTAGTCACGTGTACCGAGGTACATTGAAAAGCTTTTGTTGCGTGCTAACCAGTCAGTGGAAAGACAACACGTGATTGCAATCGAGCCGTCCACAGTGTATAGATACAGTGACTAGTGGGTTGCCACAAGGCTCGGTGCTGGGACCCCAGTTATTTACAATATATATTAACGTATTTAGATGAGGGAATTAAATGTGACATCTCCAAGTTTGCGGATGACACAAAGCTGGGTGGCAGTGTGAGCTGCGAGGAGGATGCTATGAGGCTGCAAGGTGACTTGGATAGGTTGGGTGAGTAGGCAGATGCATGGCAGATGCCGTATAATGTGGATAAAGGTGAGGTTATCCACTTTGGTAGCAAGAACAGGAAGGCAGATTAGTATCTGAATGGTGTCAGATTAGAAAAAGGGGAGGTGCAACGTGACCTGGGTGTGCTTGTACATCAGTCATTGAAAGTAAGCATGCAGTTACAGCAGGCAGTGAAGAAAGCTAATGACATTTTGGCCTTCATTGCGAGAGGATTTGAGTTTAGGAGCAAGGAGGTCCTACTGCAGTTGTACAGGGCCCTGGTGAGACCGCACCTGGAGCATTGTGTACAGTTTTAGTCTCCTAATTTGAGGAAGGACATTCTTGCTATTGAGGGAGTGCAGCATAGGTTCACCAGGTTAATTCTCAGGATGGCGGGACTGACATATGATGAAAGAATGGTTCGACTGGGCTTTAGAAGGATGAGAGGAGATCTTATAGAAACATATAAAATTCTTAAAGGATTGGAACAGGCTAAATGCAGGAAAAATGTTCCCGATGTTGGGGAAGTCCAGAACCAGGGGTCACAGTTTAAGAATAAGGGGTAGGCCATTTAGGACTGAGATGAGGAAAAACCTTTTCACCCAGAGAGTTGTGAATCTGTGGAATTCTCTGCCAAGGAAGGCAGTGGAGGCCAATACCCTTGGGTTTTTTTTGGAGAGAGTTAGACTTAGCTCTTCATGTTAACGGAATCAAGGGATATGGGGAGAAAGCAGAAACGGGGTTCTGATTTTAGATGTTCAGCCATGATCATATTGAATGGCGGTGCTGGCTCGAAGGGCCGAATGGCCCACTCCTGCACCTATTTTTTCTGTTTTTCTATGTTTCTAAAAGGAGATAAATGGAAAAGTAGCAATATCTGTGCAGATGACTGCTATCTTTCAACTAAATACTAGGGTGATTTTTACAATCCTGTATTTTTTTTTAAACAGTCTTCTAGTATTAGCTTTATAGATACAGCACGGAAACTGGCCCTTCGGCCCACCGAGTCCGCACCGACTAGCGATCACCGCACACTAACACTATCCTACACACACTAGGGACAATTTACATATATACCAAGCCAATTAACCTACAAACCCGCACATGTTTGGAAAACCCACGCAGGTCACGGTGAGAACGTACAAACTCCGTACAGACAGCACCCGTGGTCAGGATCGAACCTGGGTCCCTGGCGCTGTGAGGCAGTAACTCTACCACTGCGCCACCATGCCACACATAGTCGTAAAAGTATTTATGGCAGCAACATGCTGTTCCGGTGGACAATAATTGACTCCAACTAGCTGTGTGTTCTCTGACTAGCCTGTACTACCGACAATCAAGCTAGGGTGACAATATTTGTACAGTACTGCTAACCTATGTGGATTAATTATGTGAATACTTTATCTATTACTGCGATGATTTACTGATAAACATAACAATATCTGTGCAATATTACAAACATTATTAATTACAATAATATAATTTTGTAATTACCATTTAAACAATAACATTGCTATTTTTAACTAATGCAATATTGATAAAATATGTAAACTTGCAGCTGCAGTCAGCTGCTTTAAATCATTATGACGATCTATAAAACAATATTACAGCAGTTTAATCACCTATACGACTACTAATTCCAAAATCTTGTCTTCTGTATGACTGAATTTAAAACTCTTTCATGCGTTTCATATAAAAATGTTTATGGTATGCAAATATTAAATGTGCAAAGGAATTTTTCTCAGCGATCTTATAAATAAATTAATTGAATATCACATCATCAAAATGAGGGCCTTTGCGTTAAATGTTAACCCAGGAGGGAAAGATTGTGGAGAGGGAGATCTACCATCTTGGGCCTTGTGACCAGGAGGGACAGATACCAGATTGGAACAGTGAAAAGGACCTCATTTACACTTACCAAATAGTGAAAGACTTGGATAGAGTGAATTATTTCCACTAGTGGGAGAGTCTAGGATCAGAGGTCAAAGCCTCAGAATGCAAGGACGGAGATGAGGTGGAATTTCTTTAGTCAGAGGGTGGTGAATCTGTGGAATTCATTGCCACCGAAGGCTGTGGAGGCCAAGTCAATGGATATTTCTTTGTAAGGCAGAGATAGATAGATTCTTGATTACTACGGGTGTCAGGGGCTATGGGGAGAAGGCAGGAGAATGGGGTTAGGAGGGAGAGATATATTAGTCATGATTGAATGGCGGAGTAGACTTGATGGGCCGAATGGCCTAATTCTGCTCCTATTACTCATTAACATGATCTGGAAGAAGCATTAAAGAAAGGAAAAGATCTCTGCAGGTCAGGGGACTAACAAGAAAACTACAGTGGCAGACAGTATATTGGGGGCTGCCCTGCCCCAGTTCCAATTTGACTTTGATTGCACACTTTATTATTGCCTCATGATTCAGACACCCTGCTAGTGGTCTGATGTTGTGTGGGAGAGAGCTTTTGACAGCACTGGGCCTGTACTCGCTGGAGTTTAGAAGGTTCAGGGGGGACCTCATTGAAAGTTACAGAATAATGAAAGGCATAGATAGAGTGGATGTGGAGAGGATGTTTCCATTGGTGGGAGAGTCTAGGACCAGAGATCACCACCTCAGAAGTAAAGGGCGGTACTGGCTCGAAGGGCCAAATGGCCTCCTGCACCTATTTTCTATGTTTCTTTTAGAAAGGAGGTGAGGAGCAACTTCTTTAGTCAGAGATTCTCTGGAACTCATTGCCACAGAGGGCTATGGAGGCCAAGTCAGTGAATATATTTAAGGCAGAGATACACAAATTCTTGTCAAGGGTTATGCGGAGAAGGCAGGAAAATGGGATTAGGAGGCAGAGATCAGCCATGATTGAATGGCAGAGTAGACTCGATGGGCCGAATGGCCTAATTCTACTCCTATAACTGATGAACCTGTGAACATCCACCACCCTATCCTCATCAATCATCTTCATTGCCTCCTCAAAAGACTCAATCAATTTAGCACGACACGACCTGCCGTGGACAAAGCCATGCTGACTAGGGTTGCCAACTTCCTCACTCCCAAATATGGGACAAGTTGACGTCACCGCCCCGCGCCCCACGTGACCTCACCCAGCCAGCGGCCACGTGCTCCCGGCCCGGGCGGCTGCCATTGGTGGAGCGGGAGCACGTGGCCGCTGGCTGGGTGAGGTCACGTGGGGCACGGGGCGGTGACGTCACCCTTTGTCCCTTATTTGGGAGCGAGAAAGTTTGCAACCATACTAATACGGGACAAGGGCGGTCCTGTACGGGACAAACTAATTTAGCCCAAAGTACGTGAAGTCCCGGCTAATACGGGACAGTTGGCAACCCTAATGCTGACGGTCCCTAATTAACCCATTCTCTTCCAAATGCCCCTTTGTCCAACTCCTCCTTGTAGCTAATACTCTCTAACCTGGCCAACAACCTGGGTGAACTCCATGATCAGCCATGATCACATTGAATGGCGGTGCTGGCTCGAAGGGCCGAATGGCCTCCTCCTGCACCTATTGTCTATTGTCTATTGTCTAACTGCTTTTGCACCCCCTCCACATCTTTCCTCGCCAAACGATTCTACGATGCTGAGGCTTTGCGGTGCACAGTTACTGAATACAACAGAATGCATTTCAAAAGCACTTACTTTTCTGTAAAATAACGTTGATACGTCCAGAAAAAATATGCACGAGTTCAGTTCTCCGTCACTGCACTTTATCCCTGTGATCCAGCACAGCGCTGCCAGTGGCTAACAGAGGATGGAATCACCTTACGTGAGATCACTGGAGCCACTGGAACCACTGGATAAGCTGCAGAAAATAAAGGCAGAAGAACTAATTCCTGCTGCAAGCGACGTGATTAAATACTCACGCTACACCAGGTGCAGAGAGGATTAAGAGGCCGCAAGTTCTTATATCCTCAAACCTGGTTATCTTCAGGTCCATCACATTGCAAACTCAACTCTACCACCACCATTTCAGCACCTCCTCCTCCTTCATCTTAATCGTCCATAGTTTAACGCTGGAAGATAGCCTGGGTTGCTACTTGGAAAACGCTGGGTTCTGTCGTGTGCGTTTGCACAGAAGCATTCTCGGAGTAACACTCAGAATAAGTGGGTGCGCCTTATAAGTCTGAGATGATGAGAAACTTCATCACATGAAGAGAGCTCTTCTCCCCTCTCCCATCGGGCAAGAGGTACAGAAGTGTGAAAACGCACATCTCCAGATCCAGGGACAGTTTCTTCCCAACTGTTATCAGGCAACTGAACCGTCCTATCACCAACTAGAGAGCGGTCCAGAGCTACTATCTAACTCATTGGAGACCCTCGGACTATCTTCAATCAGATATTATCTTGCACTACCCGAGAAATGATAGCCAAGGGAGTCAGTAGGTTTGTAGTAGATGTCGGTCAATAGTCTGTCTTCTGTGATGTAGACGGTGAGATCCAGAAACGGTAGGGAGATGTCGGAGATGGTCCAAGTAAGTTTGAGAGCAGGATGGAAATTAGTGGTGAAGTGTATGAAGTCAGTGAGTTCTGCATGGGTACAGGAGGTGGAACCAATGCAGTCGTCAATGTAGCAGAGGTAGAGTTCGGGGATAGGGCCAGTGTACGTCTGGAACAGGGATTGTTCAAGAGTCTTCCATCTGAAGAAGAGTCTCGACCCGAAACGTCACCCATTCCTTCTCTCCCGAGATGCTGCCTGACCCTCTGAGTTACTCCAGCATTTTGTGTCTACCTTTATCTTGCACTAAACGTTGTACCCTTTATCCTGTATCTGTACACTGTGGACGGCTCGATTGCAATCATTTTCAGTTTTTCCGCTGACAGGTTAGCATGCACCAAAAGGCTTTACAGCGCCAGAGACCCGAGTTCCATCCTGACTACGGGTGCTGTCTGTACGGAGTTTGTACGTTCTCCCCGTGACCTGCGTGGGTTTTCTCTGAGATCATCGGTTTCCTCCCGCACTCCAAAGACGTACAGGTTTGGTAATATTGTAAATTGTCCCTGGTGTGTGCAGGATGGTGTTAATGTGCGGGGGGTGGGGGGTGGGCTGCGGGGGGTGGGGGGGGGGGGGGTGGGGGGTGGGGGGTGGGGGGGGGGGCGTGGTGAGGGGGCCGGGGAAGGGGATCGCTGGTCGGTGCGGACTCGGTGGCAAATGGGCCTGTTTCCGTGCTGTATTTCTAAACTAAACTAAACTAAACAAAACCAAGTAAAATAAAATCTTTGTTAGTTCAAACACTGTTGCTAATGCCCCTGGGTCACAGTCTATTATCATTAAGCAGTCTCAAATGCGTTTCTTTTGCTTTTTTGACATTAAGTGTACCTAAAGGCTTTATGCCAACCTACTTCCCTGACTAAATGGATTCAATTATAGCAATGTTCTGTCGACCCCTGCACATTAAGAATAGGATAGAGATTACAAGCTGACTCCACCGACAAGACCAGTCTGAAGAAGGGTCTCGACCCGAAACGTCTCTCATTCCTTCTCTTCAGAGATGTTGCCTGTCCCGCTGAGTTACTCAGCATTTTGTGTCTATCCACAGACAAGTATTTGATGCAAAACTAGGCTGTGTTTGTAGCCATGTTTCAAAACAAAGGTCATAGATTACAGTGCAACCTGTGGTGCCACTAATTCCTCTCTGAAGGGCATGAATTTACTGGCAGCCAAGTCCATCAAAGCACAAACTGACCTGACACATTCTAGAAAAATAGGCAATAGGTTTCAGGCATGGGCCCTTTGGCCCCACGGGCCTGCACCGCCATTCAATATGATCATGGCTGATCATCCACAATCAGTGCCCCATTCCTGCTTTCTCCCCACATCCCTTGGTTCTGTCAGCCTCAAGAGTTCTCTCCTGCACTTGATTGGCAATGTGAAAACCAAGCTGCCGGCACGATTCCTGGTGAGATGGTTTATTTTAATGAAAAACGGAGCCTTTGTGGTGTGATTGACCAGAAACATTCATAGAGTTAAATAGCCAGAAAACTGCTCTTTCAACTCACCAATTTCTGTTTTTTTTTTTTTTTTAGAGATGGAATACAGCATGGAATGAGGCCCTTCGGCCCACCGAGTCCGTGCTGACCAGTGATCACCCCGTACACTAACACTATCTTACACACACTAGGGACAGTTTAGAATTTTGCCAAGCAAATTAACCAACATACCTGCATGTCTTTGGAGTTTGGGAAGAAACCAGAGAACCCGGACGAAACCCACACAGTCACAGGGAGAACGTACAAACTTTGTACAGACAGCTCCTGTAATCAGGATCGAACCCGGGTCTTTGGCACAGTGCCAAATGTACCACCATGCCAACCATCAAATATCCATCAGTACTAATCTTACTTGGTCGTTGGCCTTTCAAGCCTTGAAACTTCAGTGCTGATCGAGATGTTTCTTAATTGCTGTGAGATTCTCTGCCTCCACCAATCCCTCAGGAAGTATGACCCAGATTTTAACTACCCGCTGGGTGAAAAAAATCTTCTTCAGATCTTGTTTCTCATCCCAAACCTTTGCTCTCCTGTTTTAGATGCCTCTGGTTTTCCCATCTTCACTATCCATGCCACTCATTTCCCATCTCTGTTACTGTCCTGATCCCCATTACTGAAACCGATGAACTGCCTCGTGAATCTTGTGTAACAAAACCCTCTGATTTCCAAGGGGAATGTAGTCCTCGCCCAGTGACAAAGAAGAGCCTTGTTCTTAGTCAAGGACAGAGAGAAACGGACTGGGAACAGGTTCTTTGACCCAACGAGTCCACGCTGTCCATCATCCACTCATCCACACTAATCCTACATTCATCACAATCAGTCTCAGTCTACCCCACGATGTAAGGGGGAGGAGTTGTAAAGCTTGATAGTCACGGGGAAGAAGGATGTGGCGTTGTGTCCTGCATCTTGGTGGAACCGGTCTGTGGAAAGTGGAAGGAAACTGGAGCACTTGGGGAATGTCCATGTGGTCACAGAAAGAACATGTAAACTCCACACAGGCAGCACCAGAGGTGAGGACTGAACACAGATCACTGGAGTTGGGGAGCAGCAGCTCAACGAGATGTGACGCCAAGCCGACCACTTTCCAAATTATTATTATTATTATTATGTTAGTCAATAGACAATAGGTGCAGGAGTAGGCCATTCGGCCTTTCAAGCCAGCACCGCCATTCAATGTGATCATGGCTGATCATTCTCAATCAGTACCCCGTTCCTGCCTTCTCCCCATACCCCCTGACTCCGCTATCCTTAAGAGCTCTATCTAACTCTCTCTTGAAAGCATTCAGTGAATTGGCCTCCACTGCCTTCTGAGGCAGAGAATTCCAGATTCACAACTCTCTGACTGAAAAAGTTTTTCCTCATCTCCGTTCTAAATGGCCTACCCCTTATTCTTAAACTGTGGCCCCTGGTTCTGGACTCCCCCAACATTGGGAACATGTTCCCTGCCACATTATGTTGTAATTTGCTGCTATTAATTGTGTTTTTAATAATCTTTAATTTTACAATTTTGACGTTTTAACTGTTTCAATTTTAGCAGCGTTTAATTCTCTCTGATCGTTAGAATAATTTAAACTCCACTAAAAAGACATTTATAGTTTTTATAGCCGACAAAGCCCAGCCGAGCCTTAGCCAGCTCTCAAAGGCTGAAGACAGGCACAGAGTCCTGGAGTAACTCAGTGGGTCAGGCAGCATCTGTGGAGAACATGGATAGGTGAGGTTTCACAGAGTGCTGGAGTAACTCAGCGGGTCAGGCAGCATCTCTGGAGAACATGGATAGGTGAGGTTTCACAGAGTGCTGGAGTAACTCAGCGGGTCAGGCAGCATCTCTGGAGAGAAGGAATGGGTGACGTCTTGCGTCCAGACCCTTCAGTTTGGGGATGGGGTTTGTTCTGTACCGTTGGAGGATTGGCCAACCTCAGGCCATGTTGCTGTGGACTGAGAGGCAGGGGGCTGGAGATGGGTATCTGTGGGCAATGCGATCGCCCCACTGAGCTGTAACTGAGCTATCTCCTACACACTCAACACTGGACTGCACATGCGTGGGCAGATTTGAAATCAGTTCTCATAGGAGCGAGCCATGACTCAACTAAAACCAGGAAACATTGGAAGGACTGGGCAAGTCAGGCATCATCTACAGTAAAATAAATTATTCATTTACTTTTTAGCTTAGTTTAGCCATACAGCACAGACACAGGCCCTTCATACCAAAGATACTAGAGGAGCAAGATAGACCACTCGACCCTAAAAACCATTGTACGTCACGGCGCCATTTTAGTCGACAGAAGCTTGCAGAAACATTTAAAAAGAAAAATAACAAAAATCTGTGAATTGATAGATGAGATTTATTCTGCATTTTAATGGTATCATCACACATACTGTTCCCCCGAAACACTGATTACACTGCGAGAGGCCTAGCGAACGGTGGGTTTTGCCTACTAAAATGGCGGACGTTACGCTCCTTTGCGTACTACACTTCAGTATAGGCGATTTCATCGGAGTGGTCCATATTGTACCTCTAGAATCTTTGCTTTAGACCACCGAGTCCACGCCGACCAGCGATCTCCCCGTACACTAGCACTATCCCACACACAAGAGATCTGGTGCTCGTGTGTGGGGATCGGCGGTCGGCGTGGACCTGGTGGGCCGATGGGCCTGTTTCCGCGCTATATGGCTATACTAAACTAAACTAAACTAATCTGCACGCAACTCCATATTGTCCTGCTTGCTGAAATTGTCTTTTTTTGTACAAATAAAAGATAAAAATACTATTCTCTCAGCAGGAAGGTTATTAGCAAAAGCTTCCAGACACGTCCCTCCCTCCTGTCGGTCACGGTCATGACATAAGAACATAAAGAACAGGAGTACCTGCAGGCTGCCCTTGTGACACCCAATAAGATCATGGCTGATCGTTTACATAGAAACACTGAAAATCGGTGCAGGAGTAGGCCACTCGGCCCTTCGAGCCAGCACTGCCATTCAATGTGATCATCCAAAATCAGTACCCCGTTCCTGCTTTCTCCCCATATCCCTTGATTCTGTTAGCTCTAAGAGCTGTATCTAACTCTCTCGTGTGTACATTTACCTCAGCACCACCCTGCTGCACTAACCCCCCCATCACTTGATTATCTTAATATGTAAAACAATCAATCTCTGCCTCGAATATACTCAGTATCTGAGCCCCCATGAACTGCAAAGACTCACCGCCGAAGACAGACAACAAAAAGCTGGAGTAACTCAGCGGGTCAGGCAGCATCCCTGGAGAAAAGGAATAGGTGACGTTTCGGGTCGAGACCCTTCTTCAGACTGAGGTACAGGGAAAGGGAAACGAGAGACAGTGATATAGAGAGACATAGAACAAATGACTGAAAGATATCAAGGAAGGGTGGAGCCCACAATGGTCCATTGTTGGCTGTGGGCTCGATGAAAATGAGTTACACTGACAGTGAAACTCAACAGGACAACCGTGAAACTAGTACCACTAGGGACAAGGTTTATATTTACCAAGCCAATTAACCGACAAACCTCCACGTCTTTGGAGTGTGGGAGGAAATCGAAGATCTCGGGGAAGACCCACGCAGGTCACGGGGAGAAGGTACAAACTCCGTACAGACAGCACCCGTAGTCAGGATCGAACCCGGGTCTCTGACGCTGTGAGGCAGCAGCTCTACCCGCTGCACCACTGTGACCGGGATGAATGGAATGGTTTATTGTCACATGTGACGAGGCACAGTGAGATTCTTTGCTTGCATTCCCAATGTATACAAATAGCTGCCACCTACGGCACTGATAAAGTTATAAAGCACGCAGACACCTTCCTTGTTCTCCCCCCTTTGCACCTATTTCTTTTCTCCAGAGATGCTGCCTGACCCTCTGAGCCACTCCAGCATTCCGTATAAACCAACATCTGAAGTTCCTTCTTACTCCTTGATTCTAACTTCCATGTACTCTTTATTTGACATTTATTTCGTGGCTTTTGCACCTTGTAGGACTATGGATTTGTTTGCGTCTTTTTAAACACGGTTTAAACAGAGGTCATGGGCTTTGAGTTACTAATGGGTATAGCAATGATGAAAAGAAAGGGCAGAAAGTGTGGAGTCTGGGTGTGATTGACAAAGTGTATAGAATCTAGCACTGGTGTTGAAAATGTCCCTGGTATTAAGGAGAGATTTATATGGCTGTGTTACGCTGGTATTCAGCTTCACCTGTTAGTATGACATGCTGTGAAAGCTTAGAAACATAGAAACATAGAAAATAGGTTCAGGAGTAGGCCATTCGGCCCTTCTAGCCAGCACCACCATTTAGATTTTAGATTTAGATTTAGAGATACAGCGCGGAAACAGGCCCTTCGGCCCATCCGGGTCCGCACCGCCCAGCGATCCCCGCACATTAACACTGTCCTACACCCACTAGGGACAATTTTTACATTTGCCCAGCCAATTAACCTACATACCTGATCATTGCTGATCATCTAAAATCAGTACCCCGTTCCTGCTTTCTCCCCATATCCCTTGATTCTGTTAGCTCTCAGAACCAAATCTAACTCTCTCTTGAACACATCCAGTGAATCGGCCTCCACTGCCTTCTGTGGCAGAGAATTCCACAGATTCACAAAACTCTGGGTGAAAAAGTTTTTCCTCATCTCAGTCCTAAATGACCTCCCCCTTATTCTTAAACTGTGTGACCCCTGGTTCTGGACTCCCCCTTAGGCACACTGAGAGCCATTTTCCATCCATTTATTGTGAATAGAATAATTGAACTCGTAAGGAATGTAGTGGAGGAAAATAACTGCAGATGCTGGTACAAATCGAAGGTATCACAAAATGCTGGAGTAACTCAGCGGGTCAGGCAGCATCTCTGGAGAGAAGGAATGGGTGACGTTTTGGGTCGAGACCCTTCTTCAGACTGCAAACTTGTAAGGAAGGTGTATTAAAATCTGCACAGCCTTAACATCTTAAGGGACAAGGTTTTCTTATGAACAATGCTGTGAAAGCACTCAAAGAGAGGAAATTGTTCTTCATATAGTGCTTAAATGTTTAACAGGCCAGCTGCCACATCTAACCTAATAGATGATGAGATAGTTACAAATCTGGTGAAATAGCGATGGACTATCAAATACTAAGCCTTTTTTTGGTCGAAATTGCAACAATTTATTTTTCATTTGAACCCTTATTTTAAGTTCTATTTGCAATTTGAGACCAAATCACTTTGCTGCAAATAGGCCAGCATTGATATTTTGTTTGAGAGATTAGTATTTATGGATTGAAGTGCGTTAAAAGCAGTTCAGGGTGAGTTGTTTGAGGCGAGCGAAACCACGGACCTAAAGCAAGAAGCACAATTCCGATTATGACTGGAAATCGGATGTCAAATTAACTGAGAGAGCCCAAGCTGGTGGAATAGACAGTGGTGAGATCTGGAGATTGGGAGACTTTTATTTACTTCTCTGCAAGATAATTGCTAACTGTTCCATGGACAAGTGCTGCCTTCACTTCCACGTACGTGTGTGTGTGCGTGTTCATGTGTATGTATGTGTGTTTGCGTGTATACTGTGTATGTGTGTGTGCATGTGCATATGTGTGTTTGTGTGTGCATGTCTGTTTGTGCATGTGTGTGCATGTGTGTGTGTGTGCACATGTATGTGTGTGTGCATGGGTGTATGCATGTGTGTATGTGCATGCGTGTGTGAGCATGTGTGTGCATGTGTGTGTGTGCGCATGTGTGTGCATGTGTTTGTGCATGTGTATGTGTGCATGTGTGTGTGTGTGCGTGAGCATGTGTGTGTGCATGTGTGTGTATGCATGTGTGTGTGTGCATGTGTGTGTGTGCGTGAGCATGTGTGTGTGCATGTGTGTGTGTGCATGTGTGTTTTTGCATGTGTGTGTGTGCATGTGTGTGTGTGCATGTGTGTGTGCATGTGTGTGTGCATGTGTGTGTGTGCATGTGTGTGTGTGTGCGTGAGCATGTGTGTGTGCATGTGTGTGTGTGCATGTGTGTGTGTGTGTGTGCGTGTGTGTGTGCATGTGTGTGTGTGCATGTGTGTGTGTGCATGTGTGTGTGTGCATGTGTGTGTGTGCATGTGTGCATCTCCATCCCACTCCACTTTGTATAAAAAGGTTACCCCTCAGGTTCCTGTGAAACTTTCCCCCCTCACCCTAAACCTATGTCGTGTGGTTGTCGATTCCCCTGCTCCGTGCACGAGACTCTGTGGGGTCTTCAGCAAACAGTGCAGTTAACTGGCACTTCCTTCTTAATGAGACTCATTTTGTGCTTCATGACATTATTTGGCAGCTCGTTCCAACCTTGGAGCGGCGGAGATAAACTAAATAAATGTTCAAAGTAAGGTGAGAGTGGTCATTGTCAACATTAAAACTCCATTTAATCAAGTGTGGCAGATGGAGCACTGACGTCTTTGGGAATCGAGGGGAAAACTCTTCACTGACTCGAGTCATGTTCACAGTAAGGAGGATAACTGTGATAGTTCGAGGTCGTACCTCACAGTTCTAGATATCATTGTAGGGGTTACTCATGATACTGTCCCATGCCCAACTATTTCCAGTTGCCTCCTCAATGGCCTTCCTTCCATCTTAAGGTGAGACATGAGGATGTCGTCATGCAGAGTTGCTACTCTCTGCAGCTTCTTACGTTTGCAGGTAAAAAGCAAAAAACATTTTGGCTGGTGTTGAAAGTTATTATCTTTGTGTTAAACACGGATCAAGTCATGACTCCAACAAGAGAGAGTTGAGACATTCACCAAATCCCCCACCATCAACATCTTGAGCTCACAACTGCCCAGAAACTGGAGCCAGTCACGTCAAAGTTCACCTGATTGTCTGAAGAGTCTTGATCCAAAATGTCACCCATCCTTTTTCTCCACAGATGCTGCCTGACCCGCTGAGTTACTCCAGCACTCTGTGAAACGTCACCTATCCATGTTCTCCAGAGATGCTGCCTGACCCGCTGAGTTACTCCAGCACTCTGTGAAATGTCACCTATCCATGTTCTCCACAGATGCTGCCTGACCTGCTGAGTTACTCCAGCACTCTGTGAAACGTCACCTATCCATGTTCTCCACAGATGCTGCCTGACCTGCTGAGTTACTCCAGCACTCTGTGAAACATGATAGACACGAAACCAGGTGATAGACACAGAGTGCTGGAGTAACTCAACGGGTCAGGCAGCATCTGTGGAGAACATGGATAGGTGACGCTTCACAGAGTGCTGGAGTAACTCAGTGGGTCAGGCAGCATCTGTGGAGAACATGGATAGGTGACGCTTCACAGAGTGCTGGAGTAACTCAGCGGGTCGGGCAGCATTTCTGGAGAGAAGGAATGGGTGACGTTTCGGATCGGGGCAGGTGATGTTTTGGGTTGGGATCCTTCTTCAGACACTTCTTAGTATTGGTGTTGGTTCATTGTTGTCACAGGTACTGAGATACAGGGAATAACTTTGTTTTGTGTAGTATCCAGGAGGATCAGATCACACACGAGTGCAAGGCATATACCTGGTAGAAGAAAATAGGAAATAAACTGAGTGCAGAATATAGTGTTTCAGCTACAAAGAAAGTGCAAGGACCTCGTTTAGGTAGATTGGAAGATTGTAAACACATGGTTAGCATTTGAGAGGTCCGTTCAAGAGATCCATGTCCCTACCCATTCAGCCGATCCACCACCGGTGTAAGATGGCGGTGGCCACGGAAATAGTACACACTAACCATGGCTTTCTGACAGCTTATCTTAAACCAGTGCTCGCCTGGCAGGACCAGGGCAAAATACTGCAAGTCCCCCCGCCAACATCACCCATGGGTACATCTGCACCACATGGAAGTGAGATCACCAGCATCTTAAGAGTAATTAGGGATGGGTGTAGAAATGTTGGCCTTGCCACCATCATCCATATCCTGTGAATTATTATTCAGACTAGTGTAGCTGGGACATGTTGGCCGGTGTAGGCAAGTTGGGCCGAGGGGCCTGTTTCCACACTGTATCACTCTGTGACTAGTGTTTATGGGACATGTTGGCTGGTGTGGGCAAGTTGGGCCGAAGGGCCTGTTTCCACACTGTATCACTCTATGACTAGTGTAGATGGGACATGTTGGCCGGTGTGGGCAAGTTGGGCCGAAGGGCCTGTTTCCACGCTGTATCACTCTATGACTGTATGAACACCTAGGACTGAAACTATGTGATAAAAGGTTTGATACCAACTTGGTCGTGGGAGAGTTGCTGCATTGACTGCTGGACCTGGTTTGGGAAGACAGCAACCCTTCATCCACCCTAGTGGTCCTAACAGTTCCACTGGCCGCAACCTTACATCCCTCTTGTTATCACATCTTCCCCAGCCAACAATGGTCATCTGTTGACGGCCCTGATTTGCTCTGGCCTTTTCTCATCTCCACTTTATTCCCCCACCCCTCACCTCCACTTTCAGTTTGAAGAAGGGTGTCGACCCAATGAGACACACATTCCTTCTCTGCAGAGTTGCTGCCTGACTCACTGAGTTACTCCAGCATTTTGTGTCTATATTTGGGAAAGACAGTCAGTCAGGTTTTTGCCATTAATTATGAACAACTGTCGTCCATCCTGATGAGCAAAAAGGGAACTATATAAACAGGTTTTATTTTAATCCTCTAGAGAACAGGCTGCAAGATATTTCGTCACAACTGCTAAAGAGCTGCTGGGGCGCTGGTGAAAGTGTTGATCTGACAGCCAATACGTACAACTCTGTAGAGTTGTGGCACCTGCATCTTTTTACCAATTAATTAACACTGATCTGCAGATCGCTCTGCATCAGTTTCCACGATAATTCAGCTAATAATAAAATATTGTATTCACATTGGCATGATCCAGCCTCCCAGCCATTGTACCAACACAGTAAGCCTTGACTTAACAAGTTAAGGATTGGCGAGTATTTTGCAGAATATCTATGGCTTCATGGATCAGTGGTCATTCAAGGGTGGCAGGATATTTCAATTATGGAGCCTTGTTCAGGACAACATCTGCTGCAAATGGGCCCCGTTTTTCTATTTGAAATAGATATTCCTTGTAAAGAGAATAGCTTTAGGCCTTCTATGGAAAGCAAATGCATCTTATTCTACTTTTTAAAATTCTATTTTAGACAAAAACCCAACCACTGGTGAAATGTGAAACTGAACTGCTAAACACGAGTCAATCACAAGTCAGGCATGTTTTCTCATAGACACTTTCTTAAAAGCTTTGAGGCTTTGGGCGACACAGAGATACAGTGGTAAAGCTGCTGCTTCACAGTGCCAGAGAACCGGGTTCGATCCTGACCTCGGGTACCGTGTGTGTGTGTGTGTGTGTGTGTGTGTGTGTGTGTGTGGAGTTTGCACGTTCTCCCTGTGACCGCGTGGGTTTTCTCCGGGTGCTTCCGTTTCCTCCCACATCCCAAATATGTGCGGGTTTGTAGATTAATTGGCTTCTGTAAATTGCCCCTCTAGTGTGAAGGATGCAAAAGTGGGAGAACATAGACCCAGTGTACAGGTGATCGATGGTTGGCGTGGTCTCGGCGGCAGAAGGGCCATGTGGTATCAGAAAAACTATTTCCATGCTGTATCTCTAAATCTAAATCTAGGGCATGTTGTATAAGACTCGACTAACAGTTTGCCTAAAATTCTTTAAATCTGGAAGGCTGGGTGATAGCTCGATTATAATCATGTAAAGTCTTTCTGTTGACTGGTTAGAACGCAACAAAAGTTTTCACTCTACCTCAGTACATGTGACAATAAACTAAACTGAACTCAACTAAACTATAGAAGGCCCACCAACATAACCATTAGGCTATCTACTTGCGCTAAGTCCAGCAGAATTGGTGTAAAGACAGTAAGTCCTTCACCCTTATCTCTCCATCACCCCGACCCTTCGCAGACCTGCAGTACTCAGTCTGCCTCTCTGCTAAATCCTTTAACACTCAGTCAATTGCTCTCCTTAGCCCTGAGACAGAGAACGTTCAACAATTGCAGGACTTAGGAGGCATGTAGACTGAACTGGGATTTGGAACAGCCACACTGAGTACTGGGAGCTTTGCTGGAGGGATGGTTGGACTAGAGGCACTGATTTTGATTCTCAGCACTCTCTGTTGGCAAAGAGAGGAAACTCACAGAAGATCAGTCGTCAACTTTAGTTTTTAGTTTAGTTTAGTTTAGTTTAGAGATACAGTGCAGAAACAGGCCCTTCGGCCCACTGTGTCCGTGCTGACCAGCGATCCCCGCACACTAACACTATCCTTCACATAACGGCCAATTTACAATTTTACCAAAACCAATCAACCTACAGACCTGTACGTCTTTGAAGTGTGGGAGAAAACCTATGTGGTCGCGGGCAGAACATACAAACTCCATACAGACAGCGCCCGTAGTCAGGATCCAGCCCAGGTTCATAAGTTCATAAGTTATAGGAGCAGAATTAGGCCATTTGGCCCATCAAGTCCACCCTGCCATTCACTCATGGCTGATCTATCTTCCCCTCTTAACCCCATTATGCTGCCTTTTACCCATAACCACTGGTCCCTCTGTTACTGTAAGGGTCACTGTCACTGTAAGGGTCACTGTCACTGTAAGGGTCACTGTCACTGTAAGGGTCTCTCACTGTAAGGGTCACTGTCACTGTAAGGGTCTCTCACTGTAAGGGTCTCTCTCACTAAGGGTCTCTCTCACTGTAAGGGTCTCTCCCACTGTAAGGGTCTCTCACTGTAAGGGTCACTGTCACTGTAAGGGTCTCTCACTGTAAGGGTCTCTCTCACTGTAAGGGTCTCTCTCACTGTAAGGGTCACTGTCACTGTAAGGGTCTCTCACTGTAAGGGTCTCTCTCACTGTAAGGGTCTCTCTCACTGTAAGGGTCTCTCTCACTGTAAGGGTCTCTCACTGTAAGGGTCTCTCCCACTGTAAGGGTCTCTCTCACTGTAAGGGTCTCTCACTGTAAGGGTCTCTCTCACTGTAAGGGTCTCTCACTGTAAGGGTCATTGTCACTGTAAGGGTCTCTGTCACTGTAAGGGTCTCTCACTGTAAGGGTCTCTCACTGTAAGGGTCTCTGTTACTGTAAGGGTCTCTGTCACTGTAAGGGTCTCTCACTGTAAGGGTCTCTCACTGTAAGGGTCTCTCACTGTAAGGGTCTCTCACTGTAAGGGTCTCTGTCATTGTAAGGGTCTCTCACTGTAAGGGTCTCTCTCACTGTAAGGGTCTCTGTCATTGTAAGGGTCTCTCACTGTAAGGGTCTCTGTCATTGTAAGGGTCTCTCACTGTAAGGGTCTCTCTCACTGTAAGGGTCTCTCACTGTAAGGGTCTCTCACTGTAAGGGTCTCTCACTGTAAGGGTCTCTCACTGTAAGGGTCTCTCTCACTGTAAGGGTCTCTCACTGTAAGGGTCTCTCACTGTAAGGGTCTCACTGTAAGGGTCTCTCACTGTAAGGGTCTCTCACTGTAAGGGTCTCTCACTGTAAGGGTCTCTCACTGTAAGGGTCTCTGTCATTGTAAGGGTCTCTCACTGTAAGGGTCTCTCTCACTGTAAGGGTCTCTGTCATTGTAAGGGTCTCTCACTGTAAGGGTCTCTGTCATTGTAAGGGTCTCTCACTGTAAGGGTCTCTGTCATGCAAGGGTCTCTGTCATTGTAAGGGTCTCTCACTGTAAGGGTCTCTCTCACTGTAAGGGTCTCTCACTGTAAGGGTCTCTCACTGTAAGGGTCTCTGTCATTGTAAGGGTCTCTCACTGTAAGGGTCTCTCTCACTGTAAGGGTCTCTCACTGTAAGGGTCTCACTGTAAGGGTCTCTCACTGTAAGGGTCTCACTGTAAGGGTCTCTCACTGTAAGGGTCACTGTCACTGTAAGGGTCTCTCACTGTAAGGGTCTCTCACTGTAAGGGTCACTGTCACTGTAAGGGTCTCTCACTGTAAGGGTCACTGTCACTGTAAGGGTCTCTCACTGTAAGGGTCTCTCACTGTAAGGGTCACTGTCACTGTAAGGGTCTCTCACTGTAAGGGTCTCTCCCACTGTAAGGGTCTCTCTCACTGTAAGGGTCTCTCACTGTAAGGGTCACTGTCACTGTAAGGGTCTCTCACTGTAAGGGTCTCTCACTGTAAGGGTCTCTCACTGTAAGGGTCTCTCACTGTAAGGGTCTCTCACTGTAAGGGTCTCTGTCACTGTAAGGGTCTCTCACTGTAAGGGTCTCTCACTGTAAGGGTCTCTCTCACTGTAAGGGTCTCTCACTGTAAGGGTCTCTCCCACTGTAAGGGTCTCTCTCACTGTAAGGGTCTCTCACTGTAAGGGTCATTGTCACTGTAAGGGTCTCTGTCACTGTAAGGGTCTCTGTTACTGTAAGGGTCTCTGTCACTGTAAGGGTCTCTCACTGTAAGGGTCTCTCACTGTAAGGGTCTCTCACTGTAAGGGTCTCTCACTGTAAGGGTCTCTCACTGTAAGGGTCTCTGTCATTGTAAGGGTCTCTCACTGTAAGGGTCTCTGTCATGCAAGGGTCTCTGTCATTGTAAGGGTCTCTCACTGTAAGGGTCTCTCTCACTGTAAGGGTCTCTCACTGTAAGGGTCTCTCACTGTAAGGGTCTCTCACTGTAAGGGTCACTGTCACTGTAAGGGTCTCTCACTGTAAGGGTCTCACTGTAAGGGTCTCTCTCACTGCAAGGGTCTCTCACTGTAAGGGTCTCTCACTGTAAGGGTCTCTGTCACTGTAAGGGTCTCTCACTGTAAGGGTCTCTCACTGTAAGGGTCTCTCACTGTAAGGGTCTCTCACTGTAAGGGTCTCTCACTGTAAGGGTCTCTCACTGTAAGGGTCTCTCACTGTAAGGGTCTCTGTCACTGTAAGGGTCTCTCACTGTAAGGGTCTCTCACTGTAAGGGTCTCTCACTGTAAGGGTCTCTCACTGTAAGGGTCTCTCACTGTAAGGGTCTCTCACTGTAAGGGTCTCTGTCACTGTAAGGGTCTCTCACTGTAAGGGTCTCTCACTGTAAGGGTCTCTCACTGTAAGGCAGCCACTCTACCACTGCCCTGTGAAAAGGTTTGAAGCATGTTGTTGAGGTGAAGAGTATTATCGAAACAGAAGACCTCACAGATGGACACAAAATGCTGGAGTAACTCAGCGGGACAGGCAGCGTCTCTGGAGAGAAGGAATGGGTGACGTTTCAGGTCGAGTCCCTTCTTCAGACTGGTTAGGGATAATGGAAACTAGAAATAAAGAACAATGAATATTGTTCTTTATCTCTCTACAACATTGTCTATATCTCTCATTTCCCATATCCCTAACCAGTCTGAAGAAGGGACTTGACCCAAAACGTGGGTCGACTGGGCTTGTATTCACTGGAATTTAGAAAGATGAGAGGGAACTTATAGAAACATATATATAAAATTATTAAGGGATTGGACAAGTGGGAACATGTGGGAAACATGTTCCCAATATTGGGGGAAGTCCAGAACCAGGAGCCACAGTTTAAGAATAAGGGGTAGGCCATTTAGAACTGAGATGAGGAAAAACTTTTTCACCCAGAGAGTTGTGAATTTGTGGAATTCTCTGATTCAGAAGGCTGTGGAGGCCGATTCACTGGATGCATTAAAAAGAGAGTTAGATAGAGTTCTTAGAGCTAGCGGAATCAAGGGATATGGGGAGAAGGCAGGAACGGGGTACTGATTGTGGATGATCAGCCATGATCACACTGAATGGCGGTGTTGGCTCGAAGGGCCGAATGGCCTCCTCCTGCACCTACGCAGCGGTAGAGTTGCTGCCTTACAGCGAATGCAGCGCCGGAGACTCAGGTTCGATCCTGACTACGGGCGGCGTCTGTACGGAGTTTGTACGTTCTCCCTGTGACCTGCGTGGGTTTTCTCCGAGATCTTCGGTTTCCTCCCACACTCCAAAGACGTACAGGTATGTAGGTTAATTGGCTGGGTAAATGTAAATATTGTCCCTAGTGGGTGTAGGATAGTGTTAATGTGCGGGGATCGCTGGGCGGCGCGGACCCGGTGGGCCGAAGGGCCTGTTTCCGCGCTGTATCTCTAAATCTAAATCTAAATCTACTTTCTATGTTTCTACGTCACCCATTCCTTCTCTCCAGAGATGCTGCCTGTCCTGCTGAGTTACTCCAGCAGTTTGTGTCTACCTTCGGTTTAAACCAGCATCTGCGGTTCCTACTGCACGTCTCACACATGGGGTTAAGGACATTGTCTCCCAGCTGCATTGGGGCTGCAGTGGTAGTGGCGAAAATGTTGATCTGACAGCAACACACTCCGCCCTATGTGGTTATCATCACAATTCTGACACCTGCGTCTTTATTACCCATTAATTACCCATTAATTAGTAGCAGCCGGCAATCTGCACAACATCAGGTCCCACAAAAGTTCAGCTAATAATAAAATATTGTATTTACGCTTCTCCGCCATGCTACATCCACAGCAAGTGTTTATTTAACCAGTTGAAGGTTGTTAATCCATGGCTATGTCTGCCTCAATGCTAAATCCTTTCCAATTCCTAAATCTGCAATCCCTTGGTCCTTCATTCAGTTTTAAACCTTCTCAAGCATCACTGTTTATGCCTTTGCATGCAACGTGGCTGGGGATGAATTGGAATAATTTATTATTGTTATACAAATGCAAAGAGGTTGTTAACACCTGTTGGCGGTCCAGATAAACAGCCTGGTGAGGCCTTCACTGTGCTGCAATGCCGAGGATTAATCTGAAGATTCTGGCAATGTTTCACACCCTTGTTCCCTACAATATGAAGCAGCTCCCACAGTCTGTGCATTTGTCTGAACCGTTCTCCAAACAATGAAGCACAGATGTGGCATTATCAACAGGCAAGGGAGGAGATGGGGAGGACTTTCTTTAGCCAAGCAGTAGCGAATCTGTAGAATTCATTGCCATGGACAGCTGTAGAGGCCAAGACATGGGGTGTTTTTAAAGCAGAGATTGATAGATTCTTGATTAGTCAGGGCATCAAAGTTTATGGGGAGAAGGCAGGAGAATAGGTAGATAGCCCACGATTGAATGGCGGAGTGGACTCGATGGACCGAATGGCCTATTCTCCTCCTATGCCTTATGATCTTTACTTTTAGACTTTCGACTTTAGAGATACAGCACGGAAACAGGCTCAGGCCCACTGAATCTGCACTGACCAGCGATCCCTGTACAATAACACTATCGTACACCCGGAGACCAAACGGTCACGGGGAGAATGTCCACACTGCACGCAGACCTAACCCGTAGTCAGGATGGAACCTGGGTCTCTAGAGCTGTGAGGCAGCAACTCTACCGCTGCGCCACACTGCGTGTCGGGCAGTTTTCTCCCACATTCCAAAGACATACAGGTTCATAGGTTCGTGAACGACCTGCTGACAAGATAATCTAATCTCATGTCTGTACATGGAGACTAAATGCAAAGTGCAATGTGCTGGAGGAGCTCAGCAGGTCATGCAGCATCTGAGGAGGGAATAGACAGGAGGAGCTTTAGGTCTGGACCCTTCTTCACATTGACTTTGGTGAGGAGCTGGTAAAGAGGGGGGGGGGGGACATGACAAATCCTGGCAAGTGTTTGTGTCGATGTGGGTGAGGGGGGGCTGTTGTTTGCCAGGTGGGTGGAGTAAGAAATGCTACATGGGACAAGACGGCAGCTCACTTATCACTTGCCAGGCTTTGTCCGCCCTCTTTTCCAACTTTCTGCACCCTCTCACAACCAGCCTGTAGAAGGATCCTGACCCAAAACGTCACCCATCGATTCCCTCCACAGATGCTGCCAGACCTGCTGAGTTCCTCCAGCACTTTGTGTTCTCCTCAAGATTCCAGTATCTGCAGTTACTTGTGTCTCCAATTGCATTTGTTTTCTGCCTATCAATGTAACAAAGCAGTAGACAGACACAAAGTGCTGGAGTAACTCAGCGGGTCAGGCAGCATCTCTGGAGAGAAGGAATGGGTTTCAGGTCATAAGATCATAAGTGATAGGAATGGAATTGGGCCATTTGGCCCATCAAGTCTACTCCGCCATTCAATCATGGCTGATCTATCTCTCCCTCCTAACCCCATTCTCCTGCCTTCTCCCCATAACCTCTGCCATTTGTACTAATCAAAAATCTATCTATCTCTGCCTTAAAAATATCTACTGATTTGGCATCGGACACACTCTCTCTCTCTCTCTCTCTCTCTCTCTCTCTCTCTCTCTCTCTCTCTCTCTCTCTCTCTCTCTCTCTCTCTCTCTCTCTCTCTCTCTCTCTCTCTCTCTCTCTCTCTCTCTCTCTCTCTCTCTCTCTCTCTCTCTCTCTCTCTCTCTCTCTCTCTCTCTCTCTCTCTCTCTCTCTCTCTCTCTCTCTCTCTCTCTCTCTCTCTCTCTCTCTCTCTCTCTCTCTCTCTCTCTCTCTCTCTCTCTCTCTCTCACAGGAACACCATCTCTCTCTCCCTCTCTCTCTCCCTCTCTCTCTCATAGACAGCCTCCCCCAATTCCCCATTTACTGGTGCCCTCCCCTAATTCCCCATTTACTGGTGCCCTCCCCTAATTCCCCATTTACTGGTGCCCTCCCCTAATTCCCCATTTACTGGTGCCCTCCCCTAATTCCCCATTTACCAGTGCCCTCCCCTAATTCCCCATTTACTGGTGCCCTCCCCTAATTCCCCATTTACTAGTGCCCTCCCCTAATTCCCCATTTACCGGTGCCCACCCCTAATTCCTCATTTACTGGTGCCCTCCCCTAATTCCCCATTTACTGGTGCCCTCCTGTATTGTTCCACTTTCTATTAAAATTACCCTTCCCATTCCCAGGTATAAAATTGACACGCAGACTGGGAATTATGGAACGGCATTGTGGCGTTAAAGTTGCTGCCTAACAGCGCCAGAGATTAGTACGGGTGTCAGGGGTGATGGGGAGAAGATCAGCCATGATTGAATGGTGGAGTAGATGATGGGCCAAATGGCCTCATTCTATTCCTATCAGAGGGAGTTAGATGTAGCTCTTTAGGCTAATGGATTCAAGGGATATGGGGGGAAAGCAGGAACGGGGTACTGATTTTGGATGATCAGCCATGATCATATGGAATGGCGGTGCTGGCTTGAAGGGCCGAATGGCCTCCTCCTGCACCTATTTTCTATGTTTCTATGTTTCTAGACCCTTCTCAAGATTGAAAGTCACGGGAAAGGGAACCTTTTCAAAGCAGCATGTAGCAGTGAGGCTATTTGTTACAGTCTTGTCTTCACATTATTTCAAACTGGAGTTTATTCCACCATTAATGCACTCCGTTTAGTTTAGGAGCAGTGCTCTCACTTCTAGATCTGGAGACCCAGATTGAGTTGAGGTGCAAATCAGGATCAAGGAAAGTTATTGAACAATGAGAGTCCAGGCCAGAACTTCCCATCTCTGCCACACAGAAGGAAAAAACCGAATCTTCCCATTCCACTTCATCACTGGTAGCTTTATGGTTTACAGAATGCTCCATATCCAACACAATAGTTTGTCAATGTGCTTCATATTTCACCTACACCATCTTTCTAGCAGCAAAATGTTCTGGCCACTACCTGACATAATGTTCAATGCAGGAACTTATCTTTCATGTTTTCTACTTATCCTGAAAGTCCCATCGATCTCTACACTCCCTGGAATTCTCCCATTTATTGGATTTCTCCACTGATACGTCAGCACCACCTCTACCTCCCCCCTTCCCAAATGCACAAGCTCCTGCCGTTCCCACATGTGAAGTTTGTGAAGCATTTCTGCTGAGCTTTAGGTGGAATACAGGTGGTTTCATATTTTGGAACCAGCTATAAATCAATGTGCAGTCTGTCTTTTCAGCTGGATGTAAAAAAAATCCAAAAACTGCACTTCTAAGAACAAAGAATTGAACAGCATAAACACTTCCCTCCATGAGAACCATTTGCTGCTTGTCAAACCCCAGCTGATGAGCCAGACTGCTGTGTTTGCCGACATATCAATGTGAATATAGTAATTCAATACGATGTCCTGAAGATGGGAAAATTGCTAAACCACTGCTAATTTTATATTTTCTCGTCTTGCACCTCATGTTGTCGTTGGGCTGACAGTGTAAGAACAGAACGTAATCCCCGCCTAGACTGTTTTGGAATATATCCAAATGACATTTGGAAAACGATAGGCTCATAATTCAATGTTAGAATGGACATTACAAGAGATGTCCGTCTGACCAGCCTGATCAATTCTTCGATGAAGTAAACGAGATGGTTGATGAAGGTGGAGTGGCTGTTGTGCATGTAGATTTGAAAAGGGCATTTGACAAAGCACTGCAGAATGGACTTGTCAACAAAATTAAAGTTCATTGAGATTGAAAGGAAAGTGGCGTGGCGTGGTTACAAATCCAGCAAAGTAGACGGCAAGCAGAGAATAAGTGAGCGTTTTTATTACAGACTGGAACGAGGAAAACTGCTCAGTGTTAGTCCCTGTGGTGGGGGGAGAGGGGGGGGGGGAGAGAGAGAGAGGGGGGAGCATCCATTTCTATAAAATATAAAAATCTTTAATGTCTTCTCGGGTAGATAGGACATAATCTAAATGGTTACAAATTACATGACATCATAAATGTAGTTGGTAAAGAGGGAGGGCAGTGCCAGACTACTAAAGTGAGCAAAAGCAATGTATTGTAAAGAAGATTCAATGATATATTTTGTCGAAGGAATGAGATGATATGAACTGAATGGCACACCGTTAAAGAGTGCAGGAATAAAATAATTCTATGTGATATATTAGGAGTCATGTTTTTTTGTGGTTGTGAAGATACATTGACAGCGAATTTCACCAATAAAGTTATCGTCATTAAGTCACACAGCACCGAGACAGGCCCTTCGACCCATCAAGTCCATGCTCACCATCAACCACCCTACAGTCATCCTGCATGGATCCCATTTTTAATTCTCTCCACATTCCCATCAACTTCTCCTAGATTCCACCATTCACCTACATCCAAGGGACAATTTTCCAGCGGTCAATTAACCTACCAAACTGCATGATGTGGGAGGGAAACACACGCGGTCACGGGGGGGGGACATTCAAACTCCATGCAGACAGGTCCCAAGGTCAGGACTGAACCTGGATTTCTCACATTGTGAGACAGCGTGTCCATTCTTAACATATGTAGTGTTCATTAATAATCACTCGAGCTTGAGTATTCAATCTATTAATAAGACATAGGAACATAGAAAATAGGTGCAGGAGTAGGCCATTCGGCCCTTCGAACCTGCACCGCCATTCAATATGATCATGGATCATGGGATCAGAATTAGGCCATTTGGCCCATCGAGTCTACTCTGCCATTCGATCATGACTGATCTATCTTTCCCTCTCAACCCCATTCTCCCCGTAACCCCCGACACCCGTACTACACAAGAATCTATCAATCTCCACTTTAAAAATACCCAATGACTTGGCCTCCTCCACTGTTTGTGGCAATGGATTCCGCAGATTCGCCACCCTCTGGCTAAAGGAATTCTTCCTCATCTCCATTCTGAAGGCATGTCCTTTTATTCTGAGGCTGTGCCATCTGATCCCAGACTCTGCCACTTGGTAGTGCTCAGTCACTTAGACCTCTTCCTTCTACTCCCTCGTTCCCACTTGTATGTCCAAATGTGGAGACTCATTCATGACCCTCAGACTATAGTTGATCAGACTTTACTGGCTTTACCTTGCGCTGAACGTTACTCCCTTATCATGTATCTACACACTGCAAATGGCTCGATTGTAATCATGTGTGGTCTTTCCGCTGATTGGTTAGCGCGCATCAAAAGCTTTTCACTGTACTTTGGTACACGTGACACTAAACTAAACTGAAAACTGAAAGACTCTTGATATTTCTGTCTCTCCATTGGTTGGAGTTATACTTAACTCCTTATTTTTCCAATACCATCTCCCTCATATCCATCTCCGTCTCTTCCGCCTCTTTGTGATGGTGACATTTTGGTGACTTTTCCCATCAATCATGGCGCCTTCTCAGTTGCCTCCAGTTCCTTCTCTCTCCCAAACATTAGTTTGACACATCAGTGATGCTCAACAGTCTTCAGAGTGTAATAGTCATTTCCAATACATTATATTTTTGATCCAGTCCTGGAGTTTCATGCATGCAACAGTTAAAGTCAAACCAGAGGAAATCAATACCCATTTCATCTACACTCTGCTGCTACAAACTCATAATTAAAAAAGAAATGTTTTTGAAATAGAAGATTGAACCTGTAAATTGGAAGCACCACTTGAATGCATTGGGAACTGGATTCAACGGCACGATTTAACTATTTGGGTGTTTGAAAGCATCGTAATTACCGCGGTTAGCCATGCTTGATGTGGAGGTATTCCCACAGTTTGCCGAGTGAGAACGGACACAAATAACTTGCATTCTGCCAGGCCGATGAGGGTTATATTGAAAAGCAAATGCACAACCTGCAGATTCTGAAAATCAGAAATAAAAACCGGAAAATGCCATAAATAGAGACACAAGGAATTGCAGATGCTGGAATCTTGAGCAAAACACAAAGTGCTGGAGGAACTCAGCGTGTCAGGCAACATCCGTGGAAGAAATGGACAGACAACCTTGCTGTTTGGACTTGTTCTGACCTTGATCGGACTTTGCTGGTTTTGCCTTGCACTGAACGTTATTCCCTTATCATGTATCTGTATACTGTAAATGGATCGATTGTAATCATGTCTTGTCTTTCTGCTGACTGGTTAGCACGCAACAAAAGCTTTTCACTGTACCTCGGTACACGGGACAATAAACTAAACGGAGACATTTTGGGTCAGACTGAGACTTAATGAGGTGCAGAGCAGAATTCAATACGGACATATCAAATATTTATAGGCATCACACACATTAATTTCACCCAAAACGTGGCCTGTCTATTCCCACCACAGATGCTGTTTGACTGCTGGTCCCTCCAGCACTTTACGTTAGGATGAAGTGGGACACGAGTGTCAAGCAAAGCCAATGAAGCAGGACATGTGTCAAGCGAAGTTTTCTCTATTCCTCAAGCACCATACAGCTCCCCAAACCCCCAACCAGCTCAACTCCTCCTGGAACTCCACTACCAACTACCCCTCCTCCCCATCCCAAGTGCCGTGACCCCCTCCCCGAGTCGAGGGTTCGCACCACGCGTGGCTCACCACCAGGGACCGCCACCGTGCTATAAATGCCCAGCACGCCAGGCAGCAACTGTGGAGAGATAAGCATGTAACATTTTGACTCCATGACTTTCCATTAGAAGTGAAACACCTCTTCACAGATGCTGGCTGAACTGATAAGTTTTTCCGACATGTTCTGTTTTCATACTTGCATTCATGTAGTGCCTTAGTTCCTTCATGTATTTTTAATCCGTGCCACCAAATGGAATCTAACAACAGTAATGATGCGTGGAGAGGAACTGCAGATGCTGGTTTACACCGAAGATAGACACAGAATTCTGGAAACATAGAACAATAGGTGCAGGAGTATGCCATTTGGCCCTTCAAGGCATCACCACCATTCAATATGATCATGGCTGATAATCCAAAATCAGTACCCCGTTCCTGCTTTCTCCCCATATCCCTTGATTCCATTAGCCCTTAGAGCTAAATCTAACTCTCTCTTGAAAACATCCAGTGAATTGACCTCCACTGCCTTCAGTGGCAGAGAATTCCACAGATTCACAATTCTCTGGGTGAAAACGTTTTTCCTCATCTCAGTCCTAAATGGCCGACCCCTTATTATTAAACTGCGACCCCTGGTTCTGGACTCCCCTAACATCGGGAACATTTTTCCAGCAAATGGAATTTGCATAATTTCCCGGAGTAACTAAGCGGGTTGGGCAGCATCTCTGGAGGAAACAAATAGGTGACGTTTTGGGTCGAGACCCTTCTTCAGACTGAGGTATGATGTACTCAGAAATTATAGCTATTCTGCCTGAGCAACTTTCCACAAGGCAGGAAACATGTTCCCAATGTTGGGGGAGTCCAGAACCAGGAGCCACAGTTTAAGAATAAGGGGTAGGCCATTTAGAACAGAGATGAGGAAAAACTTTTTCAGTCAGAGAGTTGTGAATCTGTGGAATTCTCTGCCTCAGAAGGCAGTGGAGGCCAATTCCCTGAATGCATTCAAGAGAGAGCTAGATAGAGCTCTTAAGGATAGCGGAGTCAGGGGGTATGGGGAGAAGGCAGGAATGGGGTACTGATTGAGAATGATCAGCCATGATCACATTGAATGGCGGTGCTGGCTCGAAGGGCCGAATGGCCTCCTCCTGCACCTATTGTCTATTGATACGGCTGTTTGAGACGGGGTGTTTCTGGGTGTTAAGTGCATCAAGAAAGAAAGGTTGGCTACTTTGTGTTTGAGGACTGCATGGAATGTAATGTATATGGGCGACACGGTGGCGCAGCGGTAGAGTTGCTGCCTCGCCAGGGACCACGGTTCGATCCCGACTACTGTCTGTGTGGGGTGCTGTCTGTACGGAGTTTGCACGTTCTCCCCGTGGCCTGCGTGAGTTGTCTCCGAGATCTTCGGTTTCCTCCCACACTCCAAAAGACGTACATCGAGATCTTCGGTTTCCTCCCACACTCCAAAAGACGTACATGTTTGTAGGTGAATTGGCTTGGTATAAATGTAAATTGTCCCTCGTGTGAGTAAGATAGTGTTAGTGTGCGGGGATCGCTGGTCGGTGCAGACTTGGTGGGTCGAAGGGCCTGTTTCCGTGCTGTATCTCTAAACTAAACTAAATTCATGTGAGCCATTATGTAGAAGTTGACATTACAGTCTGCAGTCTCAAATGAGAGAGAATTCTATCTACAGAGCCTAATTTTCCAATTTCTGGAGGCAAAAATTGGAAATTATTTTTCTTTTATTGGTGATCATCATGTATAAAAAAGGCATAAATGCCAAATTAAAGATTCTGCAGTAACTCTCCTCAATGACTGATCAAATGTCATTCCTGGCCAGGGGCAAGACAATGAAACCTCAAGCTGACTGGAGATGTATTATAAACACTTGCTAATAACTTCACAACAGTCACCTGCTGTTTATAAACCTTGGAAGTCATCAATTATTTTCACACAACGTAACTTTTCTCACCAATGCAGCAGTGGCCATTTCTTCCTCAAAGTGGGTTGCAGAGGGTGCAGTGGTGCAGGGCACCCCCCTTGCCTGGGGAGTAGGCTTGATGGGCCGAATGGCCTCATTCTGCTTCTACCACTTATGACCTTATCAGGGGCTAAGGGGAGAAAGCAGGAGAATGAGGCTAGGGGGGAGAGACAGATCAGCCATAGACAATAGACAATAGGTGCAGGAGGAGGCCATTCAGCCCTTCGAGTCAGCACCGCCATTCAATGTGATCATGGCTGATCATTCTCAATCAGTACCCCGTTCCTGCCTTCTCCCCATACCCCCTGACTCCGCTATCCTTAAGCTCTCTCTTGAATGCATTCAGAGAATTGGCCTCCACTGTCTTCTGAGGCAGAGAATTCCACAGATTCACAACTCTCTGACTGAAAAAGTTTTTCCTCATCTCAGTTCTAAATGGCCTACCCCTTATTCTTAAACTGTGGCCCCTTGTTCTGGACTCCCCCAACATTGGGAACATGTTTCCTGCCTCTAACGTGTCCAACCCCTTAATAATCTTATACGTTTCAATAAGATCTCTCATCCTTCTAAATTCCAGTGTATACAAGCCTAGTCGATCCAGTCTTTCCACATATGACAGTCCCGCCATTCCGGGAATTAACCTAGTAAACCTACGCTGCACGCCCTCAATAGCAAGAATATCCTTCCTCAAATTTGGAGACCAAAACTGCACACAGTACTCCAGGTATGGTCTCACTAGGGCCCTGTACAACTGCACACAGTACTCCAGGTACGGTCTCACTAGGGCCCTGTACAACTGCACACAGTACTCCAGGTGCGGTCTCACTAGGGCCCTGTACAACTGCACACAGTACTCCAGGTGCGGTCTCACTAGGGCCCTGTACAGCTGCACACAGTACTCCAGGTGCGGTCTCACTAGGGCCCTGTACAACTGCACACAGTACTCCAGGTGCGGTCTCACTAGGGCCCTGTACAGCTGCAGAAGGACCTCTTTGCTCCTATACCCTCAGTCCTAAGAGATATTTATTTTGTGGCGTGCTTCTCCTGGCTGGCCTTTATTTATCCCTGAATCGTTATTTTCATTGCATCGGACTTTCTCGCTGTTGTTGTAGGAAGTTAGTAGCTGTGTTTCTTACATTGTAACAGCGAGCACACTTCAAAAGCACTTCATTGAAAGCACAGTGCTAGCGGTCAGTTGTCAGAAGCTTGTGAAAGGTGCGATATAAATGCAAGTCTCCCCTTTGTGTTTCTTTATGTGATGCTGTCACTGTATTCAGCTCATCGCATATCTTATAACTCATTCCCTTCCATTTCCTTAAAATGAATTACCTTTTCTTTCACCCATTATATTTCTCAAACTAAGACAATCTGCCACCAATTCAACATTACCCGATTCACCTAAAGATGGAAATTAATGTGTGTGATGCATATAAATATTTAATATGCCCATATTGAATTTTCTCTGCACCTAATTTAGCCCAGGTGCCAAAGCATCTCATTCCGTTTTCTCACAAAGATGGTAATTTTCTTTCACTTAAGTTATGTATTTAGAATTTTTTTGCTTTTCGTTTTTGCTTTTTGGTTCCATTCCATTCCATTTGTAGTTTGGGTCCTATGTGTACATACTTAGATGCATCATATATAACATATAACATATAACAACTACAGCATGGAAACAGGCATGTCCGGCCCTACCAGTCCACGCCGACCATTCTCCCTAACCTAGTATCATCTACCTGCACTCAGACCATAACCCTCTAATCCCCTCTTATCCATATACCTATCCAATTTACTCTTAAATAATAAAATCGAGCCAGTCTCCACCACTTCCACCGGAAGCCCATTCCATACAGCCACAACCCTCTGAGTAAAGAAGTTCCCCCTCATGTTACCCCTAAACCTTTGTCCCTCAATTCTGAAGCTATGTCCCCTTGTTGGAATCTTCCCCACTCTCAAAGGGAAAAGCCTACCCACGTCAACTCTGTCCGTCCCTCTCAAAATTTTAAAAACCTCTATCAAGTCCCCCCTCAACCTTCTACGCTCCAAAGAATAAAGACCCAACCTGTTCAACCTCTCTCTGTAGCCTAAGTGCTGAAACCCAGGCAACATTCTAGTAAATCTCCTCTGTACCCTCTCCATTTTGTCGACATCCTTCCTATAATTTGGCGACCAGAACTGCACACCATACTCCAGATTCGGCCTCACCAATGCCCTGTACAATTTCAACATTACATCCCAACTTCTATACTCGATGCTCTGATTTATAAAGGCAAGCATACCAAACGCCTTCTTCACCACCCTATCCACATGAGATTCCACCTTCAGGGAACAATGCACAGTTATTCCCAGATCCCTCTGTTCCACTGCATTCCTCAATTCCCTACCATTTACCCTGTACGTCCTATTTTGATTTGTCCTACCAAAATGCAGCACCTCACACTTATCAGCATTAAACTCCATCTGCCATCTTTCAGCCCACCCTTCCAAAAGGCCCAAGTCTCTCTGTAGACTTTGAAAATCTACCTCACTATCAACTACTCCACCTATCTTAGTATCATCTGCATATTTACTAATCCAATTTGCCACACCATCATCCAGATCATTAATGTAAATGACAAACAACAGTGGACCCAACACAGATCCTTGGGGCACTCCACTAGACACTGGCCTCCAACCTGACATACAATTGTCAACCGTTACCCTCTGGTATCTCCCATTCAGCCATTGTTGAATCCATCTTGCAACCTCACTATTAATACCCAACGATTTAACCTTCTTAATCAACCTTCCATGTGGAACCTTGTCAAATGCCTTACTGAAGTCCATATAGACAACATCCACAGCCTTGCCCTTATCAATTTCCCTGGTAACCTCTTCAAAAAATTCAAGAAGATTAGTCAAACATGACCTTCCAGGCACAAATCCATGTTGACTGTTTCTAATCAGGCCTTGATTATCCAAATAATTATATATATTGTCCCTAAGTATCTTTTCCATTAATTTTCCCACCACAGACGTCAAACTAATAGGTCTATAATTGCTAGGTTTACTTTTAGAACCTTTTTTAAACAAAGGCACAACATGCGCAATGCGCCAATCTTCCGGCACCATCCCTGTTTCTAATGACGTTTGAAATATTTCCGTCATAGCCCCTGCTATTTCTGCACTAACTTCCCTCAATGTCCTAGGGAATATCCTATCAGGACCTGGAGACTTATCCACTTTTATATTCTTCAAAAGTGTCCGTACCTCCTCTTCTTTAATCCTCCTAATTTCCATCACTACTCTACTTGTTTCGCTTACCTCACATAATTCAATATCCTTCTCCTCGGTAAATACCGAAGAAAAGAAATTGTTTAATATCTCCCCCATTTCTTCCGGCTCAGCACATAGCTGTCCACTCTGACTCTCTAATGGACCAATTTTATCCCTCACTATCGTTTTGCTATTGACATATCTGTAGAACCCCTTGGGGTTTACTTTTACATTACTTGCCAAAGCAGCCTCATATCTTTTTTTCGCTTTTCTAATTTCCTTTTTAAGATTCCTTTTACATTCTTTATATTCCTCAAGAACCTCATTTACTCCCTGCCGCTTATATTTATTGTATATCTCCCTCTTTTTCCGAACCAAGTGTCCAATTTCCCTGGAAAACCACGGCTCTTTCAAATTATTATTCTTTCCTTTCCACCGAACAGGGACATAAAGACTCTGTACTCTCAAAATTTCACCTTTAAATATCCTCCATTTCTCTATTATATTCTTTTCATAAAACAACAATTTCCATTTCACTCCTTTTAAATCCTTTCTCATCTCCTCAAAATTAGCCTTTCTCCAATCCAAAATCTCAACCCTTGGTCCAGATTTGACCTTCTCCATAATGATATTGAAACTAATGGCATTATGATCACTAGACCCAAAGTGCTCCTCAACACATACCTCCGTCACCTGACCCATCTCATTTCCTAACAGGAGGTCCAACACTGCCCCTTCTCTGGTAGGCACCTCTACGTATTGCTGCAAAAAACTATCCTGCACACATTTTACAAACTCCAAACCATCCAGCCCTTTAACAGAATGTGATTCCCAGTCTATATACGGAAAATTGAAATCACCCACAATCACCACTCTGTGCTTACTACTAATATCTGCTATCTCCTTACATATTTGCTCTTCCAATTCTCGTTCCCTATTTGGCGGTCTATAATACACCCCTATAAGTGTTACTAAACCTTTCTCATTTCTGAGTTCCACCCAAACAGCCTCCTTAATCGAGCCTTCTAGTCTGTCCTACCAAAGCACTGCTGTGATATCCTCCCTGACAAGCAATGCAACACCCCCACCTCTTGCCCCTCCGATTCTATCACATCTGAAACAATGAAATCCTGGAATATTTAATTGCCAATCGCAACCCTCCTGCAACCATGTTTCACTGATCGCCACAACATCATACTTCCAGATGTCAATCCAGGCTCTAAGCTCATCCACCTTTCTTACAATGCTCCTAGCATTAAAATATACACATTTAAGGGACCCATCATTTCTTATTCTTAGTTTATTTCTTTTCCCTTCTTTCTCTCCTACATATTGGGTCTGAGTGTTTCCCTTTTCTGCCTCCTGCCTCACACTCTGCCTATTAGCTATCTGTGTTTGAGTCCCTCCCCCCAACCGTACTAGTTTAAAGTCTCCGCAGTTATTTTAGCAAATCTCCCCGCCAGGATATTGGTTCCCCTCGGGTTCAGATGCAACCCGTCCTTTTTGTACAGGTCATACTTCCCCCAGAAGAGGTCCCAATGATCCAGAAACTTGAAACCCTGCTCCCTGCACCAGTTCCTCAGCCATGTATTTATCCTCCACCTCACTCCATTCCTATTCTCACTATCGCGTGGCACAGGCAGTAAGCCTGAGATTATTACTTTGGAAGTCCTTTTTTTTAACTCTCTTCCTAGCCCCCTGAATTCTCCTTTCAGGACCTCTTCCCTTATCCTACCTATATTGTTGGTACCTATATGTACCATGACCTCTGGCTCCTCTCCCTCCCCTTTCAGGGTATCCTGGACACGTTCAGACACATCCCGGACACCGGCACCAGGGAGGCAAACCACCATCCGGGTCTCCCGACTGCGTCCACAGAAACGCCTATCTGACCCCCTCACTATAGAGTCCCCTATTACTACTGCTCTCCTCTTCCTTTCCCTACCCTTCTGAGCAACAGGGCCGGACTCCTTGCCAGAGGCCCGGGCACCGTCGTTGCCCCCAGGTAGGCTGTCCCCCCCAACAGTACTTAAACAGGAGTACTTATTTCCAAGGGGTACAGCCACCGGGGTACTCCTAGTCCCTGCCTCTGTTCCTTGCCCCCCCCTAACAGTGACCCACTTGTCTACCTCCCGTGGTCTAGGAGTGACCACCTCTCTGTAACTCCTATCTATAACCTCCTCACTCTCCCTGATCAGACGGAGGTCATCAATCTGCCGCTCCAGGTTCCTAATACGGTCCCTTAGGAGCCCCATCTCGTCACACCTGGCGCAGATGTGGATGTCTGGAAGACTATCAGACTCCCAGATTCCCCACATCTGACACCCAGAACAAAAAACTGCCCTGGCAGTCATACTCTCCAAACAAAGCCCCGCGCTCGGTTACTAAACCTACCGCCCGGCCGCTACTCCAACCGCTCCAACCGCCCACCCAAAAGAACTGAGTGATCTCCTGGGAGAGGCGAAAAACCGGATAAAAAACCCAGGCCAATTTGGGAAAAAATCCGGGAAATTCCTCTCCGACCCCAAGCTAGGCGATCGAAACTAGTCCGGGAGATCACACAGGTCTTACTCCTTACTATCCCCACACAATCCCCACACACTACTTCCCAAGCAACACAGCTTGCTGCTGCTTGCTGCTTGCTGCTGATTGCTGCTGCTGCTACTGCTGATTGCTGCTGCTACTGCTGATTGCTGCTGCTACTGCTGATTGCTGCTGCTACTGCTGATTGCTGCTGCTACTGCTGATTGCTGCTGCTACTGCTGATTGCTACTGCTGATTGCTGCTGCTACTGCTGATTGCTGCTGCTACTGCTGATTGCTGCTGGTACTGCAGATTGCTGCTGCTGCTACTGCTGATTGCTGCTGCTGCTACTGCTGATTGCTGCTGCTGCCCACCACCCTTTGTGTGATTTGTCATACGTGTTAACAGCGTGGGCATGAATGTGGGATGTATGATGAGTGTGTTTGCAGGTGACATGGAGGCTGGAGGTGTGCGTACCGAAACAGTTAAGACAGGTACATGGATAGGACAGGTATGGAGGGATATGGACCAAATACGGGCAGGTGGGACTAGTGTAGCTGGGACATGTACCGGGGAAGGGTGCGCTAGGGGAAGAGGGCTATGGATCGGATGCAAAGCTGGGCAGAGACTGAATTTAATCCCAATAAACATGAGGTCATGCATTTTGGGAAGTCGCTTGAGGTGTAGAAAATATACAGTATATACTGAGGAGTGTTGGCACAGTGGTGCAGTGGCAGTTGGCAGAGTTACTGCCTCACAGAGTCAGGGACCCAGGTTCAATTCTGACTGCAAGTGCTGTCTGTGTGGAGTTTGTACGTTCTCCCCGCGACCTGCGTGGGTTTTCTCCGTGATCTCCGGTTTCCTCCAACACTCCAAAGACGTGCAGGCTTGTAGGTTGGTTAGTTGGTTGCGGTTAGAAAATTGTAAATGGTCCACCGGTGTGTGTAGGATAGTGCTACTATCTACACACTCCACATTCTTGTGGCACGGTGGTGCAGCGGTAGAGTTGCTGCCTTGCATTGCCAGAAACCCAGCCCAGGTTCGACCTTGACTACAGGTGCAAGTCTTACTACAGGAACGTTGAGCTGGTTGCTGCGGACTCGGTTAGACACACGGGTTGTTCCATGTGTCTCTAAACAAAACTGTGGGGGAAATCTTGCCGCTCCTGACACCCAACTAGACACGTGTGCTTGTCATGTCTGCAACCCTCTGACTTTTGGCTTCTTCCCATCCATCCAGCTGAGTCCAACCTTTCCACTGGCTGGCACTCGAGATTTATCTTGTCAGTCAGCCTTTCAACAATTAAAAGCAAACCAGAGGATAATGCCAATTGATTTATTTAATATTATTAATGATCCCGCTGGTTTGTATTGAAAATTCTTAGTCTATAATCTGAACAACTGTGTATAATACAAACAATTAACATGTACATCCACTTAACAAGTAGGCTGTTCATCACAACAATGTCCTAATTCTATAAATCTCAATGCATGCATGAACCTAGAGAAAACAATACAAATGACGTGTGTGGGAAGGAACAGCAGAACGCAGTTTACACCGAAGATGGACACAAAATGCTGGAGTAACTCAGCGGGTCAGGCAGCATCTCTGGAGAGAAGGAATGGGCGACGTTTGTTCAGTTCAGTTCAGTTTCGTTTAGTTTATTGTCACGTGTGTCGAGGTACAGTGAAAAGCTTTTGCTGCGTGCTATCCAGTCAGCAGAAAGACGATACATGATTACAATCGACTGAGTCTGAAGAAGGGTCCTGACCCGAACCGCTGGCCACCCAATGCTTCTCTCCAGAGATGGACAGGAAAGAAAACTGCACACGCTGGTTTAAATCGAAGGTAGACACAAAATGCTGGAGTAACTCAGCGGGTCAGGCAGCATCTCGGGAGAGAAGGAATGGGTGACTTTTCGGGTCGAGACCCTTCTTATCTTCTCTCCAGAGGTCCCGCTGAGTGACTCCAGCATTTTGTGTCTACCATCGGTGTAATACTAATAATGTTCTGATTATGTATACAAATAAATATAAGAAAATAACTGCAGATGCTGGTACAAATCGAAGGTATTTTATTCACAAAATGCTGGAGTAACTCAGCGGGTCAGGCAGCATCTCAGGAGAGAAGGAATGGGTGACGTTTCGGGTCGAGACCCTTCTTCAGACACTTATAGATACTTTATATTATTATTTATATTAATATATTATTATTTTATTATTAAATTATTATATTAAATTATTATATTGTTATTTTATTATAGATACTTAGATACATTGAAAATAGGTGCAGGAGTAGGCCATTCGGCCCTCGAGCCTGCACCGGCATTCAATGCGATCATGGCTTTAGAAAGGTCTCGACCCGAAACGTCACCCATTCCTTCTCTCCTGAGATGCTGCCTGACCTACTGAGTTAACCAAAAGCATTTTGTGAATAAATACCTTCGATGTATACGAATAAAGATACTTAAAGCATGGACTGACAGTGTTAACGCAAAACGCTAGAGTCTGGATTTGATGAATCTTGGTCATTAATTGAATCAAATTGTTTTCTCCTTTTCTGATGTTACTGCGTCGTCAACAATCGCTAATCTCCGCAAATACCAAGCAGCACGTTGTGGGTTGGGACCACAGAACCAATGAGCGTTGCCACGGTAACCCTTTGAGCTGCTGCTGATTTGAACAGGCTCCCTTGTTATAAAAAAAAAGATGTGCTTTAAATACACAGAGATCATCCATTAATCCTTTGAAAGGAAAGTTATGTATGTAAATCTTATAAGTTCTCACTAATCTTAAGGAGCGCCTCTCGGGAATCATTAGAAAGCCTCTTGATGAGGTGAGAATGCTGAGAGGTAATTAGTCTGTCCGTAAAACGTTCTACAGGAACCAAAGTATTCAAAAAAGACCGTGCAAGACGCAGGAATAAACAAGTATAGTTCCCACTGGACACTAACGAGCCAACATTTCATCCAAAAGACAAAGTGTTGCCTGGTTATTGGCTCCTTCTCAATGTTAGACCCAAATAATCAATTTTGATTCATTGCGAAGGAAGTGGGCAATGAAACCTCAGCTTAATTACCCAGGATACCCATCCACTTGCACCTGATCCTGGGCTAACGCACTGATACCTTAATTACCCGGGATACCCATCCACTAACTGGGCTAACGCACTGATACCTTAATTACCCGGGATACCCATCCACTAACTGGGCTAACGCACTGATACCTTAATTACCCGGGATGGCCATCCACACGCACGTGATCCTGGGCTAACGCACTGATACTTTAACACAGAACTGAAAGTTGCAGCATCTCATGGGCAGGGATTGACCAGCCCGACACAAACTCTCCAGCATCGAGCTGGGGCCCGACCTGCATCTCTCTGTAGCTGGAACAACTCAGTCTGCAGTTTGTTTCCTCTTTTCCACTTCCTGATATATACCTTGCATTCCTGTGCGATATCACCCCGGATAGAACACAAACCTCAATCTCACTGTATCTGTGACAATGATGATGCGGGGGGAGGGGGGTGGGGAGGGGGGTGGGGAGGGGGTGGGGAGGGGGTGGGGAGGGGGGTGGGGAGGGGGGTGGGGAGGGGGGTGGGAGCTGATCATCCACAATCAGTACCCCGTTCCTGCTTTCTCCCCATACCCCTTGATTCCGTTAGCCCTAACAGCTGTATCTAGCTCTCTCTTGAACACATCCAGTGAATTGGCCTCCACTGCCTTCTGTGGCAGAGAATCCCACAGGTTCACAACTCTCTGGGTGAAAACCAGTTCAGGGCCAACGCAATCTCCAAATGGACTGAGACCAAAAGCCTGACCCCGGGGGGACTGCGGGCCAGACCCACCCCTCGCTGAACTGGAAGGAACTGCAGATGCTGGTTTAAACCGAAGATAGATACAAAATGCTGGAGTAACTCAACAGGTCGGGCAGCATCTCTGGAGAGAAGGAATGGGTGACGTTTCGGGTCGAGACCCTTCTTCAGGCTGGTCTGTCTGTCTACCTCTCTGCATTGTGCTTGCTATTTAGACAATAGACAATAGACAATAGGTGCAGGAGTAGGCCATTTGGCCCTTCGAGCCAGCACCGCCATTCAATGTGATCATGGCTGATCATTCTCAATCAGTACCCCGTTCCTGCTTTCTCCCCATACCCCTGACTCCGCTATCCTTAAGAGCTCTATCTAGCTCTCTCTTGAATGTATTCAGAGAGTTGGCCTCCACTGCCCTCTCAGGCAGAGAATTCCACAGATTCACAACTCTCTGACTGAAAAGGTTTTTCCTCATCTCTGTTCTAAATGGCCGACCCCTTATTCTTAAACTGTGGCCCTATTTAGGCACTCTCTGGGTGGAACGCGTGCCAAAAATAAGAATTAGGTTGAATTTAATTGGAATTTAATTGGAAATAAAAAACACTGTGAGCAACGACAGACAACGACATGAGAAGTCCGGGTGAGACTAGCATTTCTAGTATGCGAACGTGACTGGTCTATTGCACGTTTGATTCAAGAGAACAAGGAGATGAGACATTAAGGGTTATTTCCAAATCAAGGCTCATCAAGTCTGACGGGATGAGCGGGGAGGGGGGGTTAGTTCCTGACTGTTACGCTGTAACTCTGACACCTCGTCATTTCCACCTTTACAATCGCCCACTTAAATACTATTAAATAAGGACACCGGTTGATGAAGAAGATGCACTTTCGTGAGATTAATATATATTTTAACTCACAAAATGCTGGAGTAACTCAGCGGGTCAGGCAGCATCTCCGGAGAGAAGGAATGGGTGACGTTTCGGGTCGAGACCCTTCTTCAGACTGGATATATATATTTAACTAGTTAACTTCAGCGCACAGAGTGTTCCACTGACCAGAATAACCTTCCCCTCAATCTGAACCCTCCAATATAACAGCGGCACTTCTCAGCAAGGCCACCAGGAGGTGACCAAGAGCAGGAACAGTTACTCCAGCTTTCTGTGTCTATCTCCCACATTGATTGGCAGCTAAACTGCCAAGAACCCCATGGGTAATGAGACTGACACACATTTATCTCTCTTTTAAAACAGTTCAAGACAAATCCATTTTCCAAATGGGCGCAGAGGCTCAAAATTCGACATATTTACCCATCCCGTTTACATTGAGAAGTGAGTGTGGTTCCACAACACCTCAAAATACACTTATTATGGTACCTTCCTCAACTACCTCCTCTGGCAGCTCGTTCCACACACTCACCATCCTCTGTCTGAAAAGGTTGCCACTCATGTTTAGAGTCATAGAGTGGTACCGTGTGGAAACAGGCCCTTCGGCCCAACTTGCCCACACCGGCCAACATGTCCCATCTACACTAGTCCCAGAGGAATGTGGGGAATCTGCTGTGGTGGATGTTCGTTTAACGTTTATGTAGTTGTGTGTCTTGTTGCCTTTTTTTTAGTATGGCTGTATGGTAATTCGCATATCACTGTACCTTAATTGGTACACGTGACAATAAAAGACCAGTGAAACCTTTGAAGGTAAAGCCAGTAAAGTCCGATCAAAGACAGTCCGAGTGTCCCCAGTGAGGGAGATTGTAGTTCAGCACTGCTCTCTGGTTGTGGTAGGATGGTTCGGTTGCCTGATAACAGCTGGGAAGAAACTGTCTCTGACTCTGGAGGTGTGTGTTTTCACACTTCTGTACCTTTTCAACAATTCCTCCTTCATCCTCAGTGCAGACTGTATCTGTGTCTGTATCTGTGTCTGTGTCTGTCTCTGTCTCTGTCTCTGTCTCTGTGTCTGTCTCTGTGTCTGTCTCTGTGTCTGTCTCTGTGTCTGTCTCTGTGTCGTGTCTGTCTCTGTGTCTGTCTCTGTGCCTGTCTCTGTCTTTGTCTTTGTCTTTGTCTCTATCTCTATCTCTGTCTGTGTCTGTGTCTGTGTCTGTGTCTGTGTCTGTGTCTGTCTCTGTCTCTGTGTCTGTCTCTGTGTCTGTCTCTGTCTCTGTCTCTGTCTGTCTCTGTCTCTGTCTCTGTCTCTGTCTCTGTCTCTGTCTCTGTCTCTGTCTCTGTGTCTGTGTCTGTGTCTGTGTCTGTGTCTGTGTCTGTGTCTGTGTCTGTGTCTGTGTCTGTGTCTGTGTGTCTGTCTCTGTGTCTGTCTCTGTCTCTGTCTCTGTCTCTGTCTCTGTCTCTGTCTCTGTGTCTGTGTCTGTCTCTGTCTCTGTCTCTGTCTCTGTCTCTGTGTCTGTCTCTGTCTCTGTCTCTGTGTGCGTGTCTGTGTCTGTGTCTGTGTCTGTGTCTGTGTGTCTGTCTCTGTGTCTGTCTCTGTCTCTGTCTCTGTCTCTGTGTCTATGTCGGTCAATGTCTGAAGTTGAGGGAAAAATACATTTCCAATCGGCAGTGTTCACATTTGAAGCATGAAGTGGTTTGCATGCATACAACGGTACAACTTGCACCAGGATGATGTGCATGATGTGTACTCACCCCCACCCCCTCCCCCCCCCCCCCCACAACTCCAGTGCAGTGTTGGGTTTCCGAGCCCAACTCTCCTCGTCCTTGTGTGACGGTCAGATTGGTTCCACTCAGTGGTGAGTCATGGTGGCGGAGTGCGTGCGTTTTCACCCAGAGAAATCATACCTGTGGTTCCATTTCACTTCGTACCCTTACAAATAGTGAATGGATTTACACGGGTCTGGCCAGGGGGTAAACCCAAGGCCGATGGACCCGTGGTGACAGGTTACATCCCACTAGAGCACCTAGCGTGTTCATGTGTGAGTGCTCCTTTAATAAACACATCCCTAATTGATTTAGATAAGCTCCATGAATTCTTTAATCCTCTCTTTCTCTGATCTCCACTCTTGTCTTTTACGATACTAACTCCTGCCAGTTCTTTTACCAGCCCCGGTGGTTTAGTGCAGGTGTAACTAAGCTTTGCTTTTCCATTCACGGGATGGGTGTGCATCTCGGTCATTTATGGTCCACTCCCACCTAAGGGTGCCAACTTCCTCACTCCCAAATATGGGACATAGGGTGACGTCACCGCCCCGCGCCCCACGTGACCTCACCCAGCCAGCAGGCCATGCCCTCCCGGCCCGGGCGGCCGCCATTGGTGGAGCGGGAACACGTGGCCGCTGGCTAGGTGAGGTCACGTGGGTCGGTGACGTCACCCTTTGTCCCTTATTTGGGAGTGAGGAAGTTGGCAACCCTACTAATACGGGACAAGGGCGGTCCCGTACGGGACAAAGTAACTTAGCCCAAAATACGGGGTGTCCTGGCTAATACGGGACAGTTGGCAACCCTACTCCCACCTTCTCTCTGAATGCAGCAAGACCCAATTCAGAGGACAGGTCTGTCTCAACCAGAGTGCTGTGGCCCTTGAATCACTTTAGACTTTCCTTTAGAGATACAACGCAGGTACAGGCCCACATGTCCGCGCCGACCAGCGAGCTTCTCCACACACTCACACTATCCTACACACAAGGAACAGTTTACAAGTTTACCAAAGCCAATTAACCTATAAACCTGCACGTCTTTGGAATGTGGGAGGAAACCGGAGCACCCGGGGAAAACCCACGCAGGTCACAGGGAGAGCGTACAAACTCCGTACAGACAGCACCCGTAGTCAGGATGGAACCCGGGTCTCTGGCGCTGTGAGACAGCAGCTCTACCCGTTGCAACAACGTGCCACCAACTTCTGAGTCAGTCTGGCAGATTTCCTTCTCTGAAGGACATTAGTGAACCTAGACAGGGTTTTATGACAATGTGGTAGATTTATGGTCTATTACTGGTTATAATTTTTTATTGTAGATTTATTTAATTAACTGAATTCAAAGTTCCAAGCTCCAGGGGATTTTAAGTCACTGTCTGCATCATTGGTTCAGCCTCTGGATTACATTCAGACATATATCGGCTATGAATCATAGGAATCAGAGGGAAGTTAAGGTCATTAGGTCATAAGTGAAAGGAACAGAATTAGACCATTCGGCCCATCAAGTATACTCTGCCATTCAATCATGGCTGATCTATCTCTCCTCCTAACCCCATTCTCCTGCCTTCTCCCCATAACCTCTGATACCTGTACTAATCTAGACAGAATCTATCTATCTATCTCTGCCTTAGACATATCCTTAAATATATCCACTGACTTGGCCTTGGCCTTGAAAGTAATTCCACAGATTCACCACCCTCTGACTAAATAAATTTCTCCTCATCTCCTTCCTAAAAGAACGTCCATTAATTCTGAGACTATAGCCTCTAGTCCTAGACTCTCCCACTAGTGGAAGCATCCTCTCCACATCCACTCTATCTGTCATTCAATATGATCATGGCTGATCATCCAGAATCAGTACCCCGTTCCTGCTTTCTCCCCATAGCTTCCACTGACTGGAGTCTTGATGGGTATGGAGACATTCACCCCAGCATTGATCAGTTCTCCATGATAGACACAAAAAGCTGGAGTAATTCAGCAGGTCAGACCGCATCTCTGGAGAGAAGGAATGGGTGACGTTTCAGGTTGAGACCTTTCATCAGACTGAGTTATTCCAGCTTTTTGTGGCCATCTTTGGTTTAAACCAGCATCTGCAATTCCTTCCTACAGTTCTCAGTGAGTGCCACAGCTTACACCTTACTCCCGTAGCCACCTGCTGAGCACAGACACCAAGACTTTAACCAGGCAGAGAAAGTCTACTACAGGCAGTGAGAAGAAATAATCTCACAACAAATCTATATTCCATAATCCTTTCAACAAGGGCTGGAATTGTTCTCCTTTGTTTACCGACCTCTTCAGTGTTATGTGGTTAAGATTGGAACTGAGAGTCAAAGAACTGTGTTTCATCAACTTCTTCAGTATTTTCTTCTATAATTCACACGCTATCTACAATTGCTGGATACATGCACGCATGTAATAAGATGGAGTCCTTGTACAGGGATCAAGCATCATCCCTTCTGTTATCAGGCTTCTGAACGGCCCTTCCATAAGCTGGGGTACTGTCCGATTCACCTCTACTCATTGCCGACATTGGACTTTGTCTCTGGAACTGTTACGCTACTCTGCTAAGAACTATACTGAAGAGCCAAAACATTATGACCACTGACAGGTGAAGTGAATAACATTGATTGTCTTGTTACAATGGCACCTGTCATGGGATGGGATATATTAGGCAGTAAGTGAACAGTCAGTTTTTGAAGTTGATGTGTTAGATGCAGGAGAAATGGGCAGGAGTAAAGACCTGAGCGACTTTGACAAGGGCCAAATTGTTATGCAGGATAAGTTCTGTTGGATGACGAGTGTGCAGAAGAGGTTTTCATGTGTTTGTAGAACCCCATGACATTGAGGCAACTCAACATCTTGCACAAGGTTGGGTATACAACTAACAGTGTAGTAAAAACAACTGGGTCAGAGCATCTCTGAAACGGCAAGGCTTGTGGGGTGCTCCCGGTCAGTAGTGGTGAGTACCGACCGACAGTGGTCCGAGGAGGGACGAACCACAAACCGGCAACAGACAGGGTGTTGGGTGCCCAAGGCTCATCGATGCGCGAGGGCAACGAAGGTTATCCCGTCTGGTCCGAACCGACAGAAGGTCGACTGTGGCACAAGTCACAGAAAATCTTAATGGTGGTCACAGGAGAAATGTGTCACAATACACAATGCATCGCACCCTGCTGCGTATGGGGCTGCACACGGAGGACCAACAGCATATTAGGCAGGTGGGCATAATGTTTTGGCTGGTCGGTGTATATTCTGCACTCTGTCTTTTCCCTTTGCTCTACCTATTGTACATGAGATTGGCTTGGTTGATAGTAATTGACTAGTAAGGGTATCAAAGGTTACGGGGAGAAGGCAGGAGAATGGGGTTGAGGGGGAAAGATAGATCAGCCATGATTAAATGGCGGAGAAGACTTGATGGGCCGAATGACCTAATTCTGCTCCTAGATCTTATGAACTTATGGAAACAAACCTTATCACTGTGCCTCGTGACAATAATAAATCGAAACAATAGACAATAGACAATAGGTGCAGGAGGAGGCCATTCGGCCCTTCGAGCCAGTTCCGTCATTCAATGTGATCATGGCTGATCATTCACAATTAGCACCCCATTCCTACCTTCTCCCCATACCCCCTGACTCCACTATCATTAAGGGCTTTATCTAGCTCTCTCTTGAAAGCATCCAGAGGATTGGCCTCCACTGCCTTCTGAGGCAGAGAAACCTAAACCTAAGCATGTATCCTAAGCACCTAAGCACAGTGGCACAGCGGTGGGATTGCAGCCTTAAAGTGTCAGAGACCTGGGTCCGATCCTGATCACGGAGTTTGTACGTTCTCCCTGTGACCCGCGTGGGTTTCCTCCTGGTTCTCCGGTTTTCTCTCACACTCCAAAGACGTGCAGGTTTGTAGGTGAATTGTCTTCTGTAAATTGTCCCTCGTGTGTAGGATAGTGTTGGTGTGCGGGGATCGCTGGTCGGTGCGGGCTCGATGGGCCGAAGGGCCTGTTTCCGCGCTGTACCTCTAAAGTCTAAAGTAACAAGGACTCTTTCAGTGATGACAATTCTGTTGAGATGTTGAACACTATGAGATAAGTGCGGGTGTTGTGAAGGGTTTGGAATGTGTTTAAGATTGGGAGCGGAAATAAAATAGGAGTTAAGAGAAGTAAATGTCTGGGTTCTTATTATCCTGCAGTTGTCTGCACAAAGTAAAAACACAGCTTTGAAGTCTTGTTTTTATTCACCCGGGAACTTGATGCATGTAGAAATCTATCGCAATGCTTAAGAAACTGTAGATCATCAAAATTTAATTCTCTAATCGTTTGACTCATCGCTGTGTTAGGGACCTGGCTGGATCACGTATTTCTATCCCCAGCTCGCTCCTGTTGGCATTCGAAACAGAACATAGAGCTCAGATGATAAGTAGTCAGCCGCAGGTATCAATAAGATACATTGGTACGTTTGAAGTGGTTTTGAATAAAAAAGGCCCTTTTCCTCTAGACCAGACATCTCCCCTAAAAGCAATTTTATTTCCTCTCATTTCCTCTGTGTTTTATTTTCACCTCCCATGGCCTTTCCTATGGGCCAATTGAGAGACAGATTAAAAACTACAGCATAAAAAATGTTCTGTTCAAATAATCCAGAATTGTTGCATAAACATTACTCTTGTGCTAACCTGTCCCGTAGGCAAGAATGTTTCTCTGTAGGAAAAATTCCTTTTAAGATTTAAACAGTCTCGAATCTTCTACCGTTAACTGTGTATGGAATACTGATAAAGGTTGGTTCTTTGGCTATTTATTGTCCACGATTCCACTTTCTGCACGGTGGAATATTAACCACTGATAAAAGCTTGGGGTGAGGGTTACTGGGGAGGAAGACAGGGGTAACATCGTATCTCTCTCTGAAGAAGTGCCTCGGCCCAAAATGTCACCTATTCCTTTTCTCCAGAGATGCTGCCTGTCCCACCGAGTTACTCCAGAGTTTTGTGTCTATCTTACGTTTACTACAACAGCTTCTACGATATCTGTCCAGTTTACTTTAGTTTAAAGATTCAGCAGGAAAACAGGTTCTTCAGCCAACAAACTGCGTGTTGACCATCGATCAATGTGTAGGAAGAAAACCGCAGACGATGGGTAAAATCGCTGGAGTAACTCAGCGGGTCAAGCAGCATTTCGGGAGAGAAGGAATAACTGAAGAAGGGTCTCGACCCGAAATGTCACCCATTCCTTCTCTCCCAAGATGCTATCTGACATAGAAACATAGAAACATAGAAAATAGGTGCAGGAGTAGGCCATTCGGCCCTTCGAGCCTGCACCGCCATTCAATATGATCATGGCTGATCATCCAGCTCAGTAACCTGTACCTGCCTTCTCTCCATACCCCCTGATCCCTTTAGCCACAAGGGCCACATCTAACTCTCTCTTAAATATAGCCAATGAACTGGCCTCAACTACCTTCTGTGGCAGAGAATTCCACAGACTCACCACTCTCTGTGTGAAGAAATGTTTTCTCATCTCGGTCCTAAAAGACTTCCCCCTTATCCTTAAGCTGTGACCCCTGGTTCTGGACTCCCCCAACATCAGGAACAATCTTCCCGCATCTAGCCTCTCCAACCCCTTAAGAATTTTATATGTTTCTATAAGATCCCCCCTCAGTCTTCTAAATTCCAGCGAGTACAAGCCCAGTCTATCCAGTCTTTCCTCATATGTAAGTCCCGCCATCCCAGGGATCAATCTGGTGAACCTTCTCTGTACTCCCTCTAAGGCAAGAACGTCTTTCCTCAGGTTAGGAGACCAAAACTGCACACAATACTCCAGGTGCGGTCTCACCAAGGCCCTGTACAAATGCAGCAGAACCTCCCTGCTCCTAAACTCAAATCCTCTTGCTATGAATGCCAACATACCATTCGCTTTCTTCACTGCCTGCTGCACCTGCATGCTTGCTTTCAATGACTGGTGCACCATGACACCCAGGTCACGTTGCATCTCCCCTTCTCCCAATCGGTCACCATTCAGGTAATACTCTGCTTTCCTGTTCTTGCCGCCAAAGTAGATAACCTCACATTTATCCACATTATATTGCATCTGCCATGCATTTGCCCACTCGCCTAATCTATCCAAGTCACTCTGCAGCCTCCTAGCGTCCTCCTCGCAGCTAACACTGCCACCCAGCTTCGTGTCATCCGCAAACTTAGAGATGTTGCATTCAATTCCCTCGTCCAAATCATTAATATACACAAGGTCCCAGCACTGAGCCTTGCGGTACCCCACTAGTCACTGCCTGCCATTCTGAAAAGGACCCGTTTATTCCTACTCTTTGCTTCCTGTCCGCCAACCAATTTTCTATCCACCTCAACACTGAACCCTCAATACCGTGTGCTTTAAGTTTGTACACCAATCTCCTATGTGGGACCTTGTCGAAGGCCTTCTGAAAGTCCAGATATAACACATCGACTGGTTCTCCCTTATCCACTCTACTAGTTACATCCTCGAAAAATTCTATAAGATTCGTCAGACATGATTTGCCTTTGGTAAATCCATGTTGACTTTGTCCGATGATTTCACCACTTTCCAAATGTGATGCTATCACATCTTTAATAACTGACTCTAGCATTTTCCCCACTACCCGCTGAGTTACTCCAGCTTTTGGTGTCTACCTTTAGCCATCGATCACCTGTTCACACTAGTTCCACTGCATGTTTCTCATCAACTCCCTACACACAAGGGTCAATTTACAGAGGGCCAATTAACCCACAAACCTGCGCGGCTTTGGAATGTTGAGGAAGATGGAGCACCCGGAGAAAACCCACCTGGTCACAGGGAGAAGGTGCAACCTCCACACAGACAGCGCCCGAGGTCAGGATCGAACCCGGGTCTCTGGCGCAGTGAGGCGGCAGCTCCAAAGTGCCGACCTACATGCAATATAAGTGTGAAGCAGGTTGCTCAGAACACGAGGCAGACAGGGGAGAGTCAGAAACAAATAAATAGTGAAAAGCTGGGTAATAAATAGCAATTCAGAGAAAACATTTTAAATGAATTTCTTGGAATACAATAGATGCGATGGGGTGATTAGGAGTCGTTCATGGCATTGAAGAATTTAAACATAGTCAACCATATTAAAACGTCATTAAGTCAATTATGACTATCATTTCAGCAGCCGCTCTGATCACTGGCGTGGAATTACACTTGTTTTCTTCAATATTTATGAGGGATCCAGACAAAGACGGTGTGCCAGGAGCATATTGGTATGCCAGGTGCATGTTTTGGTGAATATCTTGCTGTGAGATTGTATTGGCAGGGTACCGCAACCACTGTGCTGCTTGTAGTGGAGCTTCTTCTGCTTCTTCTTGCGTATTGGCCTGCACAGCCTAAAGTTGTAGGCCAAGGGTGGACATCCAGGTCGGGGCAGCAGCAGTTGCTGGGTGGATAGCCTTGATGCCACCAGGGAAAAGCCTCAGTGAGCCGTCATTCACGACGTGTGGGATGGTCTGGTCTGGATATCCGCAGTGGCACGCAGGGCTGTCTGTCCTCCCCCACATGTGGAGGTGATGGGCTGTTCTTGCATAGAGGGTGTGGATCCTGTTCAGGGTCAGCCATTGCTCGTGATGGAGGTAGTGGATGTGAATAGTTGCCTCACATGCTGAATAATGATAAACAGCCCAATGCAACGTGATAACAATTGGCACTCATTATCAAGGTAATGTTGAACATGTACCTTATCCCTTGGCTCCAATATTCTGTGATCAATTGTATTCATCCCTACAAGTGATTGTACCTCAAAGCACTTCATTGGCTGTGAAATACTCAGACTCAGTAAAAGATGGTCGTGCAGCGGTAGAGTTGCTGCCCTAAAGCACTTCCAGCGCCAGAGACCCGGGTTCAATCCCAACTACGGGTGCTGTCCGTACGGAGTTTGTACGTCCTCCCCGTGACTGGAGTGGGTTTTCTCTGAGATCTTCAGATTCCTCCCACATTCCAAAGACGTACAGGTTTGTAGGCTAATTGGTTTGCTATAAGTGTAAATTGTTCCTAATGTGTGTAGGAGAGTGTGAATGTGCGGGGATCAGAGGTAGTTGAGGCACGTACTATAAAACAGCATTTAAAAAACATTTGGACAGGTAGCTGGATAGGAAAGATTTAGAGGGATAATGTCCAAATGTGGGCAGGTGGGTCTAGTGTAGATGGGTTGTCTTGGTCGGCATTGGCAAGTTGGGCCGAAGGACCAGTTTCCTCGCTGGATGATGCTCTGATCTCACTATAACTTCAACTCTTTTTTTTAAAAATCATGCCTATTAAAACTATATATGTCCGCCTTAAAAGCTATTCAAGGATGCTGCTTTCTGGGTGCTTTGGGGAAGAGAGTTCCAAAGGCTGACAGAATCTCAGAGAAAAACCTTTGCCTAATCTCTGTCCTCAGTTGCTGCATCTTTCTCATTAAACCAAGACCCTAGTTCTACATGTCTACTTTGTCAAGACTCCCCTGGTTAATATATGTTTTAATCAAATCTCCTCTTACTCCAGCAGGTACAAGCCGAGCCTGTTCAATCTTTCCTCGTGAGACAACTCATCCATTCCAGATCATTTTCCTTGAGTTGCTTCCAATTCATTCCTTCCTTAAACAAGGAGACCAATATTGTTCCGAGTATCTATCACTTCTCTACTGTTGGAAATAAAACCACAATACTCTTGCATTCAGTTATTCCAGCAGGTAATGATAACGTGCTGTTAGTTTTTGTAATTAATCAATGAATTAACATTGACCAGCCCTCTGCCTCCACAGATGCTGCTTGGCCCGCTGAATGTTCTCCAACTGTTTGTGTTTTGATGTAGATTCCAACATCTCCAGCCTCCTGGGTCTCCACTTGGCAAAACTTTCTTTTTCGTCAATCTAATAAAGGGTTGTGGGCCTGAAATATTAACCGGTCCTCTTTCCGCAGATGCTGTCTGACCTGCTGAGTTTTTCCAGCACTTACTGTTTTTATTTCAGATATCCAGCATCTGCGGTTTTTTGGAGAGCCCAGGATTTTTGGAGATCTTGGAATCTGTAGTCTAAATTTTTTTTTACAGTGACTATCTATTCCATGGACTAATTACTTTTACATGGAGGTTCCTTCACAAGGTTCTTGTCCAAGGGTGTTGGCCCGTGGTGAGATGATCTGTGCATGACCTTATAATTTGTTCCCGGAACATAATATGCAATTTTATTACCACATTCCATTAATAGTGTCACGACCTCACACAATTCCAATATATTGGTTAGGCTTGACTTATTTTTCCACAACAGATTGGGTTATTTTTGGCCGATTTTCTTTCTAGATGGCCATAGTTTGCCTGCTGCGTGTTAAAGTTCACACAATAGAGAGTTGGGTTGTCATGCCTACAATACTCTAGGTCGTGACACTATGGTTGGTGATGGCACCTCATGATTCAGTTCCAAGTTGGAATCAATATTTCCAGTCACAAGTAGAAAACTCCCACGTCCTCTTCACAGCTCAAGCTGCCTTGAGGTAATGTGTAGGAATTAACTGCAGATCCTGGTTTACACCAAAGATAGACACAAAATTCTGGAGTAACTCAGCATGTCAGGCAGCATCTCTGGAGAAAAGGAATAGGTGATGTTTCAAGTCGAGACCCTTCTTCAGTCTGCAAGTCAGGGGAAGGGGACCTGAAACGTCACCTATTCCTTTTCTCCAGAGATGCTGCCTGACCCGCTGAGTTACTGCAGCAATTTGTGTCTACCTTCAGTATAAACCATCATCTGCAGTTCCTTTCTACATAGTTAGAAGTCTTCATCCTTACATGGATTGGCCTTCACTGTTGTCTGATTATGTGTATGATAAGAACTTTAAAAAAAATCCCACTCCTGCTCTTAATTCCCTCCCAGTTTCCAATTCTGTTGGTCACCCATAGTCCGGATGTTGGCAACCTGTTCCTACACCTCCCCAGCAACAGTTCACATCAAGGAATGTCCAGCTTTTCACTGTACCTCGGTACACGTGACAATAAACTGAACTGATAACTCTCTCTGGACATTCCGTGATGTGTAAATGGAATCAAAGGAAGGGAAGATAGACACAAAAAGCTGGAGTAATTCAGCGGGACAGGCAGCATCTCAGGAGAGAAGGAATGGGTGACGTTTCGGGTCGAGACTGATGCAAGTATGCAAGTATGAGTCAAAGGGTGGGCACTCTGCAGAAAATAATTAGTCCCCTTGCCTTTCCGTGATTAACCAGACCTGCATCGATTGAGTATGGACTGCCCTCTTCTTGGCTGAATTAAAATAACGTCCTGCAGTCAAGACGGACAGAGCAAAGCAGCCGACTGGTTGTCATGACAATAGACAATAGGTGCAGGAGGAGGCCATTCAGCCCTTCGAGCCAGCACCGCCATTCAATGTGATCATGGCTGATCATTCTCAATCAGTACCCCGTTCCTGCCTTCTCCCCATACCCCCTGACTCCGCCATCCTTAAGAGCTCTATCTAGCTCTCTCTTGAATGCATTCAGAGAATTGGCATCCACTGCCTTCTGAGGCAGAGAATTCCACAGATTCACAACTCTCTGACTGAAAAAGTTTTTCCTCATCTCAGTTCTAAATGGCCTACCCCTTATTCTTAAACTGTGGCCCCTGGTTCTGGACTCCCCCAACATTGGGAACATGTTTCCTGCCTCTAACGTGTCCAACCCCTTAATAATCTTATACGTTTCGATAAGATCTCCTCTCATCCTTCTAAATTCCAGTGTATACAAGCCTAGTCGCTCCAGTCTTTCAACATACGACAGTCCCGCCATTCCGGGGATTAACCTCGTAAACCTACGCTGCACGCCCTCATTATATCCATTACCTTTCCCACCAATGCACTGCGGATATGTGGAATGTAAGGCAACGATTCACCAAAGTGTCTTCAACATCACCTCCCACATCCAGAACCTCCGCCACTTAGAAAGGACGGAAGGCACATGGGGAACACGACTAGGCCCCGAGATAGACTCAAAATGCTGGAGTAACTCAGCGGGACAGGCAGCATCTCTGGATAGAAGGAGTGGGTGATGCTTCAGGTCGAGACCTTTCTTCAGACAAAAACCGGAGCATCCGGAGAAAACCCACGCAGGTCGCAGGGAGAACGTACAAACTCCATATAGACAACACCTGTCGTCAGGATTGAACCTGGGTTCCTGGTGCTATAAGACAATAGACAATAGGTGCAAGAGTAGGCCATTCGGCCCTTCGAGCCAGCACCGCCATTCAATGTGATCCTGGCTGATCATTCACAACCAGTACCCCATTCCTGCCTTCTCCCCATACCCCCCCGACTCCGCTATCATAAGGAGCTCTATCTAACTCTCTCTTGAAAGCATCCAGAGAATTGGCCTCCACTGCATTCTGAGGCAGAGAATTCCACAGATTTACAACTCTCTGAGTGAAAAGGTTTTTTCTCATCTCCGTTCTAAATGGCCTACCCCTTATTCTTAAATTGTGGCCCCTGGTTCTGGACTCCCCCAACATTGGGAACATGTTTCTTGCCTCTAGCATGTCCAATCCCTTAATAATCTTATATGTTTCAATAAGATCCCCCCTCATCCTTCTAAATTCCAGTATATACAAGCCCAGTTGCTCCAGTCTTTCAACATACAACAGTCTCGCCATCCCGGGAATTAACCTAGTGAACCTTCACTGCACGCCCTCAATAGCAAGATTAGCAAGTCCTTCCTCAAATAAGGCAGCAACTCTACCGCTGTGCCATCCTTGGTCCATGAAAGACCCGGCGGCACGGTGGCGCAGCGGTAGAGTTGCTGCTTTACAGCGAATGCAGCGCCGGAGACTCAGGTTCGATCCTGACTACGGGTGCTGCACTGTAAGGAGTTTGTACGTTCTCCCCGTGACCTGCGTGGGTTTTCTCCGAGATCTTCGGTTTCCTCCCACACTCCAAAGACGTACAGGTATGTAGGTTAATTGGCTGGGTAAATGTAAAAATTGTCCCGAGTGGGTGTAGGATAGTGTTAATGTACGGGGATCGCTGGGCGGCACGGACTTGGAGGGCCGAAAAGGCCTGTTTCCAGCTGTATATATATGATATGATATGATATGAAAGACTCATACTCAGCGGGACGGGCAGCATCTCTGGAGAGAAGGAATGGGTGACATTCCGGGTCGAGTATGAAGAAGGGTCTCGACTTGAAAGTCATCCATTCCTTCTCTCCAGAGATGCTGCCTGTCTCACTGAGTTATTCCAGATTTTTATGTCTATATTCGATTTAAACCAGCATCTGCAGTTCCTTCCTAACCAATGAATGCCCGAAATCTCATGAATGAATGATGGTCATGTGTGTCTGTTGCTGGATGTTCTGCTTGTTCACTTGTCCCGCTCAAACTCTCCTTCATTTCAAATTATTCCTCTCGTTAGGTCACAGTCTGTGAAGTAAAGAAATGGCAGAGTTTTGGACATAGTCCAGTCCATCACACAGACCAGACTCCCCACCATCGACTCCGACTGTGCTCCACGCTGCCTCGGGAAGGCAGCCAACATAATCAAGGACAATTTACACGCCGGCCATTCCCTCTACTCCTCCCTCCCATCAGGCAGAAGATACAAAAGCTTTAAAGAACGTAACACCAGATTCAGCAACAGCATCTTTCCCACTGAGAAAGACGCAAAATGCTGGAGTAACTCAGCGGGTCAGGCAGCATCTGTGGAGAACATGGATAGGTGATGTTTCACAGAGTGCTGGAATAACTCAGCGGGTCAGGCAGCATCTCTGGAGAACATGGATAGGTTCTTCATCTGAAGAAAGGTCCTGACATGAAACGTCACCTATCCATGTTTTCCACAGATGCTGCCTGACCCGCGGTCCTTGGTAAACCAGCATCTGCAGTTCCTTGTTTCTATGGTCTTTCCTGCTGTTACTGAGTACTGAATGGTCCTCCCTTAAGCTCGGGGGCAGTCCCGATCTCCCAACCTACCTTACTGCAGGCCCTGTACTTTTTTTAACTGCACTTTCTCTGTGTCTGTAATGCTGCAATGCTGTAAAACTATAGTTTGCACTCTGGCATTTTTCTCTTCACACTACTTGTTGTACTTGTGTATGGGTTGATGGTGTGTGGAGGAAGGAACTGCAGATGCTGCTTTAAACCGAGGATAGACACAGAAAGCTGGAGTAACTCAGCGGGACAGGCAGCATCTCTGGAGAGGAGGAATGGGTGACGTTTCGGGTCGATACCCTTCTTCAGACTGGTTAGGGATAAGGGTAACGAGAGATATAGACGATGATGTGGAGAGATAAAGAACAACGAATGAAAGACATGCAAAAAAGTAACGTAGGAAAATAACTGCAGATGCTGGTACAAATCGAAGGTATGTTTCGACCCGAAACGTCACCCATTCCTTCTCTCCAGAGATGCTGCCTGACCCGTTGAGTTACTCCAGCATTTTGTGGTACCTTCAAAAAAATGACGATGATAAAGAAAACAGGCCATTGTTAGATGTTTGTTGGGTGAAAACGAGAAATGAGTGCGACTTAGGTGGGGGAGGGATAGAGAGAGAGAGGGAATGCTGGGCTACCTGAAGTGAGAGAAATCAATATTCATAGCGCTTGATGGTACCCATGTACAGTCTGATTGGACTGGATAGCACACGGACCGAGCTTTCCCCTGTAGTTTGCCAATAGTAAAGCAATATCTATACTAATAAATGTTTATTTATCATCATCACACTGGTGTTTATATCATCGTTCTGTATGCAGAATTGATGCCGCATTTCAACCTGGGCTTCACTAGAAATGTGTAGGAAAAGAATCTGCAGATAGAAACATAGAAACATAGAAAATAGGTGCAGGAGTAGGCCATTCGGCCCTTCGAGCCTGTACGCACCGCCATTCAATATGATCATGGCTGATCATCCAGCTCAGTAGCCTGTACCTGCCTTCTCCCCATACCCCCTGATTCCTTTAGCCACAAGGGCCACATCTAACTCCCTCTTAAATATAGCCAATGAACTGGCCTCAACTACCTTCTGTGGCCGAGAATTCCACAGACTCACCACTCTCTGTGTGAAGAAATGTTTTCTCATCTCGGTCCTAAAAGACTTCCCCCTTATCCTTAAGCTGTGACCCCTGGTTCTGGACTTCCCCAACATCGGGAACAATCTTCCTGCATCTAGCCTCTCCAACCCCTTAAGAATTTTATATGTTTCTATAAGATCCCCCCTCAGTCTTCTAAATTCCAGCGAGTATAAGCCTAGTCTATCCAGTCTTTCTTCATATGAAAGTCCTGCCATCCCAGGGATCAATCTGGTGAACCTTCTCTGTCCTCCCTCTAAGGCTAGAATGTTTTTCCTCAGATTAGGAGATGCTGGTTTAAATCAAAGGTAGACACAAAGTGCTGGAGTAACTCAGTTGGACGGGCAGCATCTGTGGAGAGAAGGAATGGGTGACGTTTCGGGTCAAGACCCTTCTTCAGACTGATGTCAGGGGAGGGGGCAGGACAGAGATAGAATGCAGTTGGAGACAGTAAGACTGGTGGGAGAACTGGGAAGGGGAGGGGATGGAGAGAGAGGGAAAGCAAAGGCTATTTGAAGTTAGAGAAGTCAATGTAGAAATAGTGGGGTCGAAGGGCCTGTTTGCATGCTGCATGACTGTGACTTCCACAAATCCACATCGACCTTGCCTTGCCCTGTTGTTAGTTTCTAAGTATCCTACGGTAATTTCCTTAACATTAGGGCATGTTTCTCATAACCAACATCGGATAGCTTTAACGCTAGGCCACTTGATTGTAGAAAACCCAATGATT